>NC_056523.1:237917580-237926338 GCF_019175285.1 Sceloporus undulatus
GAAAACTAAAGATCTTTGTGGGGGAAATCATTTGTACCTATCTGTAATAATAATAATAATAATAATAATAATAATAATAATAATAATAATAATAATAATAATAATAGGATAATTTAATTTAATATCATGAGATAAGATCTCAGTCTTTCATTCAGTAGGTAGCCCTTCTACATCAGCCACCCTACATGTTAAACAATCATAATAGTAGGTTAATCCATTCTAATTGTAGCATGTAACAAGTAAGATCTGCATGATTAAAATGCAGCATGCAGAGGACAGCTTAATTCAATTAAAATCTTAGTGGTATGTGTGGGAGGGTATAAACAAGAGAAAAAGCTAAAACTGAACTAGGCCAGCTCCAGCAGATATGTCCAATTATTTCACTTTCTACATTAAAAAAAAACCTGTCCAAAGAGTTGAAGCAAAATCAGTTATGTTGTAGATAGTTTGTGGGTACAATGTATTATAGGTTTGGGAGTGTGAAAAATGAAGGATCTTGTTTTCAGATTTCTTTCCCCCGCCCCGCTCCCCCCCCACACACACACATGATTCATCTACACTGTAGAAATAATGCACTTTGACAACACTTTAACTGTCCTGGTTCCATCAGAACCCTAAGATTGTAGTTTTGTGATGTATTAACTCTCTTTGGGGATGCAGTGGCTCAAGAGGTTAAGAAACTGACTCTGTTGATTGCAAGATTGGAAGGTTGGCACTTTGAGGCCCGTGGGCTGCATGATGGGGTGAGCACCCATCACTCATCCCAACTTCTGCCAACTTAGCAGTTCAAAAGCATGTACATACAAATAGATACATAGATACCACTCTGGTAGGAAGGTAAACAGCATTCTGTGCAGCCCTGACAACACTAGCTCTTCAGCTTAGTAATGGAGATGAGCACTGCTTCCTATGGTCTGACATGACTTGACAATCTTCTCAATGGGGAATACCTTTACCTTTAACACTCTTTGGCAAGGAAGTCTGAAGACCTTGTAAAACTACAAATCCCAGGATTCCATAATGGAGCTACAATATTTAAAGTGGTGTCAATGTACATTATTTCTACAGTGCAGCTGCACCCATGGTATATTTATTATACAGTGCACCCTTGCCTTGTGTGAGGATCCGTTCCAGACCCCTCCACATCAGGCAAATAGTGCATATGCTTGAGCCCCATTGAAAATAATGGGGCTCGTGCATGACATGTGGTGCAGCACACGTGCCATAGGTATGCACGCCTTTCAACTTCCATCACGCGGCTTTCAGTGTAAGCTAAAACCGTGTAAAAGGTGCCCACGTATGACGCAGGCACACTGTACTGTGCATGGAGAGATCTTCGATCCTCACCTTCCTTATTCAGCAGTTCCTAAAATGGGATTGCTTTTATGAAGAAAACTTAAATTTGGAGAAAATGAGAATATAGGAGTAGTGGAAACTGAAGGGGGAAAGTGATGTGAATTCTCTTCACAAGGTAGATCTGTATGACATGTAGTTCTAGACTGCCATAGGGATTTACCTTTGGACCTTCAGTTCTTTCATTTCAGTAGGAATGGTTAATTCAACATACCTTGTTTTGCATCATAGTATATAACATATGGAATGTCCTATCACATAAATGCATCTAAATTATGAACAATAAATAATATTAGTAAATTATAAGAATATTATCTGCTGTTGAAATCATGATAATAGAATTACAGGGGCCATCAGTCTTTTTGCTTTGAGACCTTAGCTAATCACAAGCTCTGGACAAAGATAAAGTATGCCTTGTCTTTGGGAATAACATAATTAAGAACATGATGGGGAATATATAGCAGCCTCTGCCTGAAAAGCATCTGAAAATCAGCTGCTGACAATGTCAGAATACTGAACCTTTACCAAACTTTTTACTATAACATTTTATTATTTTTTTTTAAAAAATGTTAGATGCATGTATGTGCAATGTATCTTTCTTTCACTGATTCAGATGGAAGGCAACTGTAATTTTTGGTCTTTATGTATGCATTATGACTGTGCTAAGCTATGGAAGGCATTGAAAGCAAAGGGAGTACACTAATCCAAATAGCTATCTTTAAGCTGAATACAAACAATGACCTACTTAAAATAGCCCATGATGTTACATGGTTATGTAATACTGTGAATATCTATAAAATGCAATACAGGTTGAAATGAGAGAAAATAAGGTAATTAAAAAGTTCGTAATTATAATGTGCATGTTTACATGGCAACATTACAAAGTAATGAGCTGAAATGTAGCCTATGGTTGAATCAAAACATGTCTTTTCCTGATGGTGAATTTTCAGAACCTGAGTACATTACTTTGAGATGAAGTCTTTGATCGAGGACAGTGGCCTTTGGAGAGTTCAGTTTTGTAGCTGTAACCTACTTTCATCATGTTCTAAGTGAGGTCTCCAGTATTCTGGCAACATCAAAGCTAAAAAATAAAAAGTTCATATATAATACCAATTACTCTAAACACTACATGCTAATAGTTTTCATGGCTTTCATAGGCAGGGTAGGGAGAGAAGCATAATTTGCCTTATTAGCACTACAATCAGGACAGATATTCACTTTAATTGCCCATCAAAACTAATAGGGACCAAGCTTGGAAAGAACCATTAAAAACCCTATTTACATCAAAGAGAAAAATATTTGCTTGGATCAAGGTGCTGCAACCACTCAGCATGAAGATCACTGCTGGTTTTGCTTTCTCTTTTTACTCCTTACTCTCCTTTTTTAAAAACCGAGTAAGCACCTTAAAAACACATTGGTCATCCAGAGATAGTGGTGATATTTTTTTCTGGCAGAGGTTTATTTAAAATGTCAGAGAAATTAGTGTCAGCAATATCTTTCATATGGGGAGGGGGGGAAGAGTAGATTACTTTTATGTATTAATTAGAACTCATTACCTAAATAAATAATTCTGAACCGTATTTTGGTTCAAACACTGTCTTGTAAATCACTTCTATCAAATGTTGAATTTCGTGTTTAATACTTGTTCAAGTCCATCATATGTGCATAGCTATCAGTTTAAAGAGGTTATGTTCTAAAGAATTTGTTGTTACCTTTGCCTCCATCTCAAACCATGGTGACCCTGTGGATGAGACATCTTTAAGACTTCCTGTCCTCCACTGCTCTGTTTAGCTCTTGCAAATTCATACCTGTGACCTATTTAATAGTGTCCATCAATCTAGCATGTTGTCTTCCTTCCTTTCTACTTCCCTCTACCTTTCCCTGCATTATTGTTTTTTTCTAATGAGTACTCCCTTCTCATGATGTGTCCAAAATACCACAGCCTAACTTTTGACATTTTGGCTTCCAGGGAGATTTCTTTCTTGATCTGCATTAGGACCCACTTGTTTGTCTTTTTGGCTGTCATAGAATCATAGAATAATAGAGTTGGAAGAGACCACAAGGGCCATCCAGTCCAACCCCCTGTCATGCATGGAAATCCAAATCAAAACATCCCTGACAGATGGCCATCCGGCCTCTGTTTAAAGACCTCCAAGGAGGGAGATTCCACTATACTCTGAGGGAGTGTGTTCCACTCTTGGACAGCCCTTACTGTCAGGAAGTTCTTCCTGATGTTGAGGTGGAATCTCTTTTGCTGTAGCTTGCATCCATTGTTCTAGGTCCTCCTCAATATGACATGCCTTCAAATATTTAAACAGAGCTATCATATCACCTCTTAACCAGGCTGAACATCCCTGGCTCTCTAAGTTGTTCCTTATAGGGCATAGCTTCCAGTCCCTTCACCATTTTAGTTGCTCTCCTTTGGACACGCTCCAGTTTCTCAACATCCTTTTTAAATTGTGGTGCCCAGAACTGGACACAATATTCCAGGTGGGGCCTGACCAAAGCAGAATAGAGTGGCATTATTACTTCCCTTGATCTAGACACAATACTTTTATTGATGCAGCCTAAAATTGTATTGGCCTTTTTAGCTGCCACATCGCACTGTTGACTCATGTTCAACTTGGGGTCTACTTGGACTCCTAGATCCCTTTCACATGTAGTCTTGTTCAGCCAGGTTCCCCCATCCTATATCTGTGCATTTCATTTTTCTGCCTTAAGTGCAGTACCTTACATTTCTCCGTGTTGAATTTCATTTTGTTAGCTTTGGCCCAGCTTTCTAGTCCATTCAGGTCATTTTGGTCATGTCCTCTGGGGTATTAGCTACTCCTCCTAATTTGGTGTCATCTGCAAATTTGATAAGTATGCCCCCAATCTTGTCATCCAAGTCATTGATGAAGATGTTGAATAGCACTGGACCCAGGACAGACCCCTGTCCATGGAATCCTCAGCACTCTTCTCCAGCACTACATCTCAAATGAATGGATTTTCTTCCTATCTTGTTTTGTTTTTGTTTGTTTTTTGTCCAGCTCTCACATCCATACATGGTGATAAAGAATACAGTGGTTTGTGTGATTCTAACTTTTGTGCTCAGTTATATAGCTTTGCAATGTAGGATCTTTTCTAGTTCTTTCATAGCTTTCCTCCCCATTCTTAATCTTCTTCTGATTTCCTTGCTACAGTCCCTGTTCCTGCCAATGTTTGATCCCAGTGTTTGACAGGTAACCTGGAAGTTTTCAAGAAACAGGCATTTATATTTATATAGTCAAAGACTTTGCTATAGTCTATAAATCACATGTTGTCCAGGAAAGCAGTCAACTGCTGATAGCAAATTCCAAAGAAGAGAACACCACACAGAGTTTGTGAAGTAAGGCAAGTCTTGAAAGGCAGACTTATAGGTAAAAGGCAGAATGCAGAAACAAGGTCTATAGTCAGTCTGGGTGTAAGCCAAAGAGTCAAACCAAGAGCACAGTCAAACAATCCAGGAAGTTCAAGGTTTTCAGAAAAAGAGAGTGGTCAGTCCGAAGTCCAATGATCCAAGCCGAGAAGTCAAAACCAAGAGTCAAGAAACAAGGTGCTTTCATCAGGGAAATCAGATAGTTTCTGACAAAGGCTCTGGCGTTCTTCCCAGTCTTTTGTCATCAGCTCTAGAAGGTTCTGCTGCCTAGAGGTTTGGCTCCTGGTTGTCTTCCGGAGCCACAGTCTCTACTGGAGCTCTCAGGGCAGAGTAAGGCCAGGCTCAGGGTCAGAGTCCTCCCCTGGGTCCTCAGCCAGGCTGGGCCTGACACTTCCTGATTTTATTCTGGAATTCCTTGTTACACTCCATTATCCATCATATGTTTGCAATGTGGTCCCTAGTGCCTCTTCCTTTCCTGAATCCTGCTTGCACTTTCTCTCCAGTCCTTGGTTTGAATTTTCCTTTGATTTCCTGAGTCTTGTGGAATAGATCTCTGGTTCTTCCCTTTTTGATGTTGTCTTCTATTTCTCTGCACTGTTTTTTGTAACTGTATCACATGTTTTCTTAGTAAGTTTCTTCAGAGGGGATTTTGCATTGCCATCCTCTCAGACTGAGAGGTTTCCATGTCCAGGCAGAGAATGGAACCCTGGTCTCTAGAGTCATAATACAACCCTCAAACCACTACTCCACATTGGCTCAGTTTGGGTAGTACTTTTTTTTAAAAAAAACTGTTTTCCAAAGCAAGGCTCTGATTGTAAAAATACAAAATAATAATAATAATAAATTAAAAATGAATGTGTGGACAAGAGATAGAGATGGAATCTCTTGTCATCACCCTTGGCACCATTGCTATTCAGAAGGGTCAAGCTAGGCAACATTCTTAGTATATATTTAGAAGAGATGCTCCCTCTAATGAAAATTTATCATGATATCCAGTTTTCCACAACTCCACATTTTGCATTGTGCATGCTTTGTTTTATGGTTGATCAGTGAAAACTAAACATGGACTTAATATGGCAAGTCTGATTGTAGAAATTTCCTTTAATGTTTAGTTTAACCCTAGGTGACCTCCTTGGATTCTACTCTGCCCCTCTGGGGCTCAAACAGAGAGCCATAACCTCTATCCTATGCAAGTACTGCTTGGTAATTTCCTATCTTGTGTATGCATTTTGTCCTGTTCTGAAAGGCTGAAATGCTTCTCCTAAACCTGAATTACTAGCAGCAACAATTTAAAGCTAAAACATGCTTTCTTTTTTATCACAACTTTGCCATTGTCTGTGACTTGCTCAAAGTCACCCAGTAGGTTTTCATAGTCAAGTGGGGAACTGAGTGTAGTTCAACACCCAAACCACTACACTGGGAGTATTACTGGCCATTTGGGGAAAAGATTTTTCATCTCACCCAATTCTGGAGGTTGCACGGTAAGAACTCTTGAGGGCCTGTAAAAATTACTGACCATATTTTGCTCAACCCTCTCATGCAGAATTGATGCCAAGTTAAGTGAGCAACGACTGTTGTACACCTATGAAGAAACAATCATATTTATGTAGTACTGCTGAAGCATGGTGTGAGCTCTGATCTATGATGTGGGGGAGGAGAGAGCTCTGTATCAACCACAAATAAAAGGATATTAATTAATAATCTATTTTTGATCAATATGCATGGTAAGTGTAAGCAGGAAGTGTAACAAAGTGTAACAGGAAGGAAACTGAAGCAAACAAAACAAAACCATATCCATCTCAGGGAGCCCATCCACAGAGTCCCAAGGGAAGATATGGTGAAAGCGCAGCTTGTGGGCTGAATATGGACCCTCAGCCATTTATATGCATCTTTGGTGGTGGTGGGAGGAGAGACACCTTTTCTTCTTCTAATGTCTCCTAGGGGTCGTGGGAAACTTTGACAATCCCCTCATTGTTTTAGATACAGAAGAGAACCTTCCGCCTTCAAACAGTGCCTAAAACATGGTGAAACTGTCCAAGGTAGAGACATATGGAGGCCAAAAATATTCCATTATTTTCCAGGGGCTGTAGTTTGGCTTCTGCCCTCCTTGGTTCCCAGGAGGGCAGTGCAACCCCTTAACTTCAGACAGTTGCTCACCTCTGCCTTAGAGGGTTGATGGATTTCAGGTTAAGAACTTCTGGTGTCATTTCTACTCAATAGGAGAAACTAAAGTTACAAAAAAGTAATGACCTTAAAAAAATACGCTATAGGAAAAATATCAATATAAAGCAAGCACTGGCCACTTTATTTCTGTCACAGGAATGTTTCACCACGTACTGGTAAACCATTTCTGTGTGAAATAACAATAAAAATGTATGGATAATTAGTGAGGAAATAGAAATATTCAGCAGACAAATGCATGCCATATCTAGAGTTGATTCTAGAAAAAAGTGAGGCAAATGGAAAGGCAGAGAGGTTAAAAATCACTGTTCACCCCACTTATACAGTATTGCCTTTTCATGTTCCTCTGAATTAACTGAAAATAATTTTCTATTGTGGGGGGATGAGTGGACCAATATAAAGGGACTATGGGAGCTGTAGTATAAAACATTTGCAGAACCACCCATAGGTTCCTCATCCTAACTCCATCCCATCAAATGAGTCTTGTTTTTCTAAAGGAATGTTACAGCTTCTTTAACTGTTGATAAAGGCACAATTTCTAGCATCATGAGTCAATCAGTTATGTGATCAGCATTCACATCAAGTAATTATTATATTCTGGATTGTCCTTCCTAACCTTATATTGGTCTTCCCAGCCTTAAAAAGATATTATGATATATCCTTCAGTCATTATTTCTTTTTCCTTAGTGAAATAAAATATAACCAGAATAGAGTTCATCTGTGCTGTGGCTCAATGTATGGATTTTCTGAATAGCTTTATTGATTAAGTGTGTGTGTGTGTGTACAAGTTCATAAATAAACTCTCTAATTTTTTTAACTTAGAAAATTATGTATATTCTGTATCCTTATGAAGTTTGTGGGTATTACTGGCATTTTACAGATGGAGGCATCAACAAGAAAATATCAAATCCCATACAGATTATCATCTTTCCATATGTCACCCCACACTTGGTGGTGGTGTTTGCCTTCTCATTAGCTAGGATCATGAAACCGATGATGTAGCTCATATAACAATCTCATGCTGAGATGTTAGAGTTGTGTTTGTAGTAATTTGCTCATGTTGCATCCAGTGAAGCAATTTTTGGACAATAAAATCTACTGTAGATTTTTGGGTTGACCTGTTTTTCTCCCACATTAGAAATGCCACTGAATTTTTGCAAAAGCAAAAGGTGAACGCTCTCCTCATATGAAGCAACCAAGTGAGTTGGTATGTGTGCGCATGCATGTCTTTCCATATTACTTGGCAGATATTCCAGTCTGCAAATGGTATTTTTTAAGTAACATCTAAGCTAGAATGTGCTTCTTCAACATCCATGCTGTCCGTGTAATAGCTCTCAAAGCTATTAAAGTAATGAGGTAGCTTAAGCAAAAAGGATAATGAAAACGTCATAGACAATCTTCCTTAACAAAACAATTGTGCAATATCAAAGTTCTTTATGAGCTAAGGTATAGGAAGCATTATTCAAAATATGTTTTTAAAAAATGTTCTCTTCTCAATGATATAACCCTGGTGTCGGACAGAGGTGTTGCCCTTAGTGATCCAAATAATGGCAGGGCGGAGGGTCATTATCGCAACCTGGTTCAAGGGATGCATGTTGTTATGAACAATCTCTTTGTCATGTACTAGCTAAATCAGTTCAGAAACACAAAGGCGGGGTACATACCTCCGCTTTGCGGCGCTCTGCCGCCGCCGCCAGTAGGTCCGCGGGGGAGCCGGAGCCTTCACACGGCCCGACTCCCGCGCGGACCGAAAAAGAAGCTCCAAAATGGAGCTTCTTTTTAAGTCGCGTTTGCGACGTAGCGAGGCGCCAGGGGCGCACTCACTAC
>NC_056523.1:237926438-237928141 GCF_019175285.1 Sceloporus undulatus
CTTGTACGTATTCAATACGTACTAGGGTTAGGGGGGTGCGGAAGCACCGCCCCTTCCTAACCCTAGTACGTATTGATGACGTACTATTTGGCGGTCTGTAAACCGCCAAAGTTCAGCATGTTAAGAGTGCTTTATTCAGAAAACTAAAATTGTTCACAGCATAGTGATTTTGTCAGGACTGAATCAGTTTTAATTACACAGTGTAATAAAATCACATCACGATTCAAACGTTTTCATGCACTTGACACCCCATTCATCTTCAAATCAAAACATTCCTCTTCCCAGGAATGGCTTTCCTTTCTTTTCTGTACCAAACTTTCCACTGACTTGACCTAGATATCTCATTTTGCATATCACATCTGGTCATTAGCCAGCTTTTAGGGACATAAACAATCTGTTTACCCAGCATCACCAATTGTGAAGCATACCCCATCATCCAGTTTTATAAAGCAAAAACAGAACATATGATTAGACAGCATGGTAGGAGTTAAGATCTCAACATTTGAAAACACATGAAGTCAGAGAACATACTGCAAAGAATAGTTGTTTCCCGACACTCAGAAAACAACTATTCTTTGCATTATGTTCTCAGACTTCATGTGTTTTTCAAGTCAAAGATTTATCAATAAATGGGAAAAGTGGTCCTATATGAAACTTACTTTCAAAACTTTTATTGTTGCTTCCCGTAAGCCAGTGAGTGGTATTCATAGCACACATTCCTGAACATAATTCAGTTTTTATATTTGCTGGATGAATTTTACCTTAAGGTAAGAAAATTGCTACTATAATTACTACTGCATAACTTCATGTCTCCTGTCATAACAAAGCCTATTGATCCTGCATAACCACAGGGCTCCTGAACCATGAGTTACTTCAGTCAATAAAGAGATAAACTAGCCTGATGACTTGTCTGTATGCTACAGTGGTGCCATGTAGCATTAGACAGGCTTGACATTGTACCAGAAGAAATCTGAGAGGTCTGGACAGATGACAGTTATTCCTTGATAGCTTTTAAAAGCTCATCCATCTTTTAATAAGGCAGCAGTTTTGTACTTGAACATTACTTATCTCCTATTCTTGTTGTAGAGGATTTTATTTTATTTTGTTATTGTGGGAGAATTATCCATTTCACCTCCTTTTAATAAAATCTAAACATTTGCATATTAAGATACCCAGATACTTGGTCACTAGCAGTCACTCTTAATTTTCCTTATTAGCAGAACTCTGCAGCTTCTCTGAACATGTGGAGAAGAAGGGCATGGGTTCTATTTGCAAAAATGCAGTGCAATTCAAATCTCTGACATTTATTTTATTATTGTTTTCTTAAAATATTTATATCAGAAAGATCTCCTTGCTATATTCCAGTCTGTCTTTAAAAAATCACTGATCCGCATGAAATATTTATGCATCAAAACAATAGATTTATAAAAGATTATGACAATTTTGAAACTCTGAGCTGTACTTTTATTACAGATACCTTTTTGTTATATACAAAGAAGTGTAAAATACTTTTCTAAAGTGCAACACATATTGCTGTGCATGAAATTGTAAAGTTGTGCTGAAATTATGAATCTTTGAAATACAAAGAACTAACTAATGAGTCCTTATCATAGGCATCCGGATACAAAAAGTTAGTTTAAACAAGAGTCAGTATTCATGTATTCATGCATGTACCCAAAAGAATGGAAATAGTAAACTAAGGC
>NC_056523.1:237931141-237935956 GCF_019175285.1 Sceloporus undulatus
AATGAGTCTTGTTTTTCTAAAGGAATGTTACAGCTTCTTTAACTGTTGATAAAGGCACAATTTCTAGCATCATGAGTCAATCAGTTATGTGATCAGCATTCACATCAAGTAATTATTATATTCTGGATTGTCCTTCCTAACCTTATATTGGTCTTCCCAGCCTTAAAAAGATATTATGATATATCCTTCAGTCATTATTTCTTTTTCCTTAGTGAAATAAAATATAACCAGAATAGAGTTCATCTGTGCTGTGGCTCAATGTATGGATTTTCTGAATAGCTTTATTGATTAAGTGTGTGTGTGTGTGTACAAGTTCATAAATAAACTCTCTAATTTTTTTAACTTAGAAAATTATGTATATTCTGTATCCTTATGAAGTTTGTGGGTATTACTGGCATTTTACAGATGGAGGCATCAACAAGAAAATATCAAATCCCATACAGATTATCATCTTTCCATATGTCACCCCACACTTGGTGGTGGTGTTTGCCTTCCCATTAGCTAGGATCATGAAACCGATGATGTAGCTCATATAACAATCTCATGCTGAGATGTTAGAGTTGTGTTTGTAGTAATTTGCTCATGTTGCATCCAGTGAAGCAATTTTTGGACAATAAAATCTACTGTAGATTTTTGGGTTGACCTGTTTTTCTCCCACATTAGAAATGCCACTGAATTTTTGCAAAAGCAAAAGGTGAACGCTCTCCTCATATGAAGCAACCAAGTGAGTTGGTATGTGTGCGCATGCATGTCTTTCCATATTACTTGGCAGATATTCCAGTCTGCAAATGGTATTTTTTAAGTAACATCTAAGCTAGAATGTGCTTCTTCAACATCCATGCTGTCCGTGTAATAGCTCTCAAAGCTATTAAAGTAATGAGGTAGCTTAAGCAAAAAGGATAATGAAAACGTCATAGACAATCTTCCTTAACAAAACAATTGTGCAATATCAAAGTTCTTTATGAGCTAAGGTATAGGAAGCATTATTCAAAATATGTTTTTAAAAAATGTTCTCTTCTCAATGATATAACCCTGGTGTCGGACAGAGGTGTTGCCCTTAGTGATCCAAATAATGGCAGGGCGGAGGGTCATTATCGCAACCTGGTTCAAGGGATGCATGTTGTTATGAACAATCTCTTTGTCATGTACTAGCTAAATCAGTTCAGAAACACAAAGGCGGGGTACATACCTCCGCTTTGCGGCGCTCTGCCGCCGCCGCCAGTAGGTCCGCGGGGGAGCCGGAGCCTTCACACGGCCCGACTCCCGCGCGGACCGAAAAAGAAGCTCCAAAATGGAGCTTCTTTTTAAGTCGCGTTTGCGACGTAGCGAGGCGCCAGGGGCGCACTCACTACATCACAACGCCCGCGACGCGTACGGACGCTCAGCGTCCGATACGTAAAGATAGCGGCGCCCGTATGAACAGGGCGCCGCCACCTTGTACGTATTCAATACGTACTAGGGTTAGGGGGGTGCGGAAGCACCGCCCCTTCCTAACCCTAGTACGTATTGATGACGTACTATTTGGCGGTCTGTAAACCGCCAAAGTTCAGCATGTTAAGAGTGCTTTATTCAGAAAACTAAAATTGTTCACAGCATAGTGATTTTGTCAGGACTGAATCAGTTTTAATTACACAGTGTAATAAAATCACATCACGATTCAAACGTTTTCATGCACTTGACACCCCATTCATCTTCAAATCAAAACATTCCTCTTCCCAGGAATGGCTTTCCTTTCTTTTCTGTACCAAACTTTCCACTGACTTGACCTAGATATCTCATTTTGCATATCACATCTGGTCATTAGCCAGCTTTTAGGGACATAAACAATCTGTTTACCCAGCATCACCAATTGTGAAGCATACCCCATCATCCAGTTTTATAAAGCAAAAACAGAACATATGATTAGACAGCATGGTAGGAGTTAAGATCTCAACATTTGAAAACACATGAAGTCAGAGAACATACTGCAAAGAATAGTTGTTTCCCGACACTCAGAAAACAACTATTCTTTGCATTATGTTCTCAGACTTCATGTGTTTTTCAAGTCAAAGATTTATCAATAAATGGGAAAAGTGGTCCTATATGAAACTTACTTTCAAAACTTTTATTGTTGCTTCCCGTAAGCCAGTGAGTGGTATTCATAGCACACATTCCTGAACATAATTCAGTTTTTATATTTGCTGGATGAATTTTACCTTAAGGTAAGAAAATTGCTACTATAATTACTACTGCATAACTTCATGTCTCCTGTCATAACAAAGCCTATTGATCCTGCATAACCACAGGGCTCCTGAACCATGAGTTACTTCAGTCAATAAAGAGATAAACTAGCCTGATGACTTGTCTGTATGCTACAGTGGTGCCATGTAGCATTAGACAGGCTTGACATTGTACCAGAAGAAATCTGAGAGGTCTGGACAGATGACAGTTATTCCTTGATAGCTTTTAAAAGCTCATCCATCTTTTAATAAGGCAGCAGTTTTGTACTTGAACATTACTTATCTCCTATTCTTGTTGTAGAGGATTTTATTTTATTTTGTTATTGTGGGAGAATTATCCATTTCACCTCCTTTTAATAAAATCTAAACATTTGCATATTAAGATACCCAGATACTTGGTCACTAGCAGTCACTCTTAATTTTCCTTATTAGCAGAACTCTGCAGCTTCTCTGAACATGTGGAGAAGAAGGGCATGGGTTCTATTTGCAAAAATGCAGTGCAATTCAAATCTCTGACATTTATTTTATTATTGTTTTCTTAAAATATTTATATCAGAAAGATCTCCTTGCTATATTCCAGTCTGTCTTTAAAAAATCACTGATCCGCATGAAATATTTATGCATCAAAACAATAGATTTATAAAAGATTATGACAATTTTGAAACTCTGAGCTGTACTTTTATTACAGATACCTTTTTGTTATATACAAAGAAGTGTAAAATACTTTTCTAAAGTGCAACACATATTGCTGTGCATGAAATTGTAAAGTTGTGCTGAAATTATGAATCTTTGAAATACAAAGAACTAACTAATGAGTCCTTATCATAGGCATCCAGATACAAAAAGTTTGTTTAAACAAGAGTCAGTATTCATGTATTCATGCATGTACCCAAAAGAATGGAAATAGTAAACTAAGGCGCAGTACAGACTGCCCAAATGTGTTGTGCTGGCACCGATTTTAGGGTTAGGGACCACATGGCAACCGCACGGTCCCTAACCCTAGCATGGCATGGTGGCAAAACAATGGCGGCATCTCATGTATACAGGCACCGCCATTGTGATGTAAGCGCACTCATAACATCTGCCCTGCAGCATAAAAAGAACCTGTTTTTTCCGGGTTCTTTTTCCTCCGGAAGGAAGCCACGCAGTTTGGCTTTTAACTTTTGCACCATGTAAGCATTAAACACATTTGGCATCAGGACAGAAATGGGAAAGACCCAACATACTGTCTTAAACATTGCATTATGACTCTGGAGAATAGGATTTGAGTCCCCACTCAACTATAGAAACCCACTGGGTGACCTTTGGCAAGTGACATTCTCTCAGCCTCAGACAAAATCAAAGGCAACCCCCTTTGAATAAATCTTGCAAAGAAAGCCGTGATAGGTTTGCCTTAGGGTTCAGATAGATTGGAAATGACTTGACAACAATTAATGGATTGGTATTCTAGACTTGTATATAGCTATATAAATTCCTTAGTTACCTTGAATCTCATTTTGGCAGAAAGGTGGGATATAAATCCAATAATAAATAAATATATAAATAGTTACATAACTAAGTAGTGTCGGCCAGCCTGACCCGCTTAATTCTAACTTATTGGGCAGCAGTTGCTGTGAGCAACAGGATGAGCTTTGTTCTTCTGTTGACTGAGATGCAATAGACTGAAGTTCCCATGCTCTTCTCTCCAGTGCAACAGTAAGGGAAGGGAAATGGGATGGTAGTGCTGCTTCCATCCCCAACCATGCCATGAAACCAAGAGGAGCTTCTCACCTCTGCTTCTTGCCATTGCTTTTGTGCTGGGTTCCTATTACAGCATTAACCCATGTTTAAGTTGACCCAGTTCCCCCCCCCCCTTTGGATTGACTGTTTTGTCCTTATACATGAGTATATATCCTAATATTATAGACTGATTTATGTGCATTTTTATAGAATGAAACAATTAGTTATTCACATAATTAAGCAGGTACCAATGTCTATTCTCTCAGAACCTTAGTGTATAGACGTCAGTTGGACTGAGAGAGGAGGAGACAGGGGATGAGAAGCAGTGCCATTGTGCTTGGATGGAAAATTAACTAGACAAGTTTAAATAAATTAGGACGGATTCAGGTCAAGAACTGCCTTTTGGGACACAGTTTTATAGACTTTGGCCACATAGATGGTTTTTGGTCCACTGCCTACATATGGTACAAATACTGTAATCAGTGGAAGAAAATTGGGGAAGGATGCATGGGTTGTCTTTACAAGAAGGCAGCACAACTTAAATCAGGCAACATGTGACCTTCTTCTCCATGAACCATTCACTGGCTCTTTACTAGACAAGGCAATCATAAACTCATCTCTGCTGAGATTATATCAAGAGGCAAAGACATTTTCAGCTGACCTCATCAGCTGACCGTATCAGTGTTATGACCTCTGTACACTGGGAGAAATTATTTATTTTCACCTGGATTGGGTTGCTCTGTATGCATGGATGTGCCCTATAATTGGAGTGATGTCTTTTAATTGTACTTCTTTTTTATTTCTACCATGAATAGGAATTGATCATATATATATATATATATATATATATATATATATATATATATATAATTTGATT
>NC_056523.1:237938956-237980229 GCF_019175285.1 Sceloporus undulatus
TGATGCATTTTACTGTTGTAACTCACCCAGATTCTCCATGATAGGGTGGGCTAGAAATACATATTTTATTTATTTATTTATTTATTTTTATTGCTGCCGTAAGTTGCCATTTCATTTCAGTTTCATTGTGGTTAACTGGCTTCAACACTATTTTGGTGGAATGGTGTAGAAAAGGGAGAGAATTTTGTTTGAATTTATTTTTATGCAGAATTTACCACATTTTCATATTAATATTCAGGATGGAAATAATTTAAAACACTTTAAAAAGAAAATTTGAATGTGTGAGAAACCCAGAACTGGCAGATTCATCTAGCTAGTTACTGAGACCTTGGATCATGATAGACTGATAGTTTTTTTTACGCTACAATCCATAATCTGCATCCAATGGTAGCTCATGGCTCAAATATCAGAGGGGTATTGATTCCACTTCAATTTTCAACCCATAGAAGCTATCCATGATACAGTACATATTTTATAGATAGGTCTTAGCCCTTTGGATAGCTCCTTTAAGTACAGATTAGAACCCAGAGAAGATTCACCACAAATCAAGATTCAGCAACAAAGCCACCAGGTAACACAGTCTTAATCTACTGATTAGCTTTCCTCCTTGTGGTCAGAGCTGGAGACTCTTCATTCAGAACTTTGGGGTGATATTCCTCTTTCCAATTCAGACCATTGAGAACCCCCTATTTTTCTACCTTATTTTCTAGGTGGGCCTTGTCTTTTGGAGCCTATAGGAATACAGCCTAGTTCCAAACTACTATCTGTTGTTGTTCCATGCCTTTGAGTCATTTCCAACATATAGCAACCCTAAGGTGAATTTATAATGGTGTTTTGGGAGGGGGGGCTGAAAATGTGTGACTTGCCCAAGGTCACTCAACTAAATCCAGGGCTGACTGAGAAATCAAACTGTGATCTCCAGAGCTGTAGTCCAGTGCTCAGTCCACTACACCATGTTGGCTTTCTCAAGCTAAAGGTACATCGTAAAGGCTCTTTGAATACACTGATCCTTAACTGTCTGATTTTATCAGTGTTGGGTTGAAACCAGATCTCAGGTAAACTCTTGCTTTTCAAAACATCCTATTAATGCTTTGCCTTTTATTTTAAAGAGCATCATTTTTTTAGTATCAAGTAGCTTTAATTTTTGTTGCTTACTGCAGATCCTCAGGGATCTTTAAAACCATCAGTCTTCTAGTGCCATACAGTTCATCTAAAGAAAATTCTAGAAGAATTAATGGTCCCTTTAAAAAAAACAACCAGTAAAGGAGATTTTAATCCCATCCTGACACTTAGACAACTAATTACACCATTACATGCTGCAATTACAATTAAAGAGTTTCTGCTGATGAAAGGCATGTTAGCTGCATTCTCATTACCTTATGTTTCCTTGGTAGTATTCAAGAATATCATGATTTTGATAAAACGAAAGCATCACAAGTAGCTTCATGTCTTCAATAACATCAGTTGTGGGCTACAATCTAGTGCACAGTTAGCTCAAATCCTTTTAAACTCAATCAGAATGACTTCACTTCTTAGCTCCTCCACTGCAGGAATGTTATGTGAGTTACATTTCAAATATGTGGACTATCAATTGTCCCACATCAGTAGCCATGTGAGGTCAAAACTTACAAGGTCCTGCTGTTTGACAGAAATTACTTGCATCGAGGTCTTCAACAAGGCAGAGTTCTGTGACTTTGCATCACTGTGTCAAATGTATTGACTTGGATCGTCTAGGTGGCATTGGATCAACTTGCCTGGAATTTCTCTTACCCTATAACAACAGTGTCAGATTTTCAGGGCATTGTATTTGTTTTAGACAATAATGGCTTTACATTTTAATACCTGTGTCCTTTTATAAAAATCCAATCCTTTTTTTTTCTCCATGCTTATTCATTTTCCTTATCACAAAAAGGCTTTTGCAAGTCATACCATTCAAATCCTGGAGGCACTGTTATGTCAACCTGGTTCTGAATTCACAGCACACTTGTGTCTGACTTCACTAGAGATACATATAAATCTTCTCTATGGCTGCAGTCCTTCACTCATCTGTCACTAAAATCCTTCACGCACCTGGAAATAAGTATTACTGAACTCAGTGAGGTTTAATTCAGAGAAGACTTCACAGCAAAATGCCATGTTTTAAATCGACATAGGATTTGGGGTGTATTGAACAAAAATGGTAATTCGATTCTTGTTTATAATTGACAAATTCATAAGGTGGGAAGTATCAGTGCTTTCAAAAACCTTAATTGTACAGAATCGATTAGTTTTGAACAGCTTAAATGGTATGTGTGTGTGTGTGAGAGAGAGAGACTGAGAGAGAAAGCTTGACACTTAGCCAGTATCTGAAACTTCTTTTGAATCTTTTTTCAGAGTCAATGTACCTTCATATTAGTTTATAGAAAATAATAATTATCTCATCATAGAAAAAGCTGTAACAGGAGTAGGAGACACTAGCATCATGGGTGGAGGGGATAAATTTCAGATAATTACAATGTGAATTAAGTTTTAAATCTTTAATCAGATCAATTCTTTGAGCGAGCATGGTGTCGTGGTTTTTGTTTTGGACTGGGATTCTGGGAGATTAAGGTTCAAATCACTACCCAGCCTGAACATTTGCACATAATTGTGTTTGTATTTTCTCAGAATGCATGTAGCTTCCCATTGACTAAAGTGTGTCTGCATGCATTTTCCAAATGTATGCATGTTCAGGCACATCTTCTTCCCCCTGTCAACAACAACAACAAAAATGGGGGAGGGAAGAGGCAAAAATCACACAGTTCACATATATGCTGATTCCTGGAGCAACTTTTGTATTGCAGGTCTCCAAAGATGCAAAATGCATATTTCTGTAGTGAAATGAAAATCCAAAAATGCATCCATAGCCCCAGTTTGCCATGCCATCCTACTCTAAACAACAGGTGGTTAATCTTATTATCGTATTCAAACACAATTGTTGGCCTTAAAGGTTTTTATGTAAATGGACAGTATGGCATACAAAATCTTTTAAAGATGCCATAAACATTTGGGTTTCACCTTTGTTGTTTGGAAACCCACTTGGATAAATTCAGCCTAATTTAGCTAAACCCCCCCCCCCACCAGCTGTATCAATTCCTTGTTCCAGGGCTGGTGAACTTATTTCCCATGGAGTTCATTTCCCTACTTCTCCCAAATGGGAAAATCCAAAAGTCATTCTGTATATAGGCATAGTGATAATGTTCAATAAGATTGAACCAACTGCTGAGGTTGGAAAAGTGGTTAGTCATTGTCTATCTGGAGTTCCTGCTTTCTAAACGATCTCCTTTTAATTGTGCAATGTAAACCCTCAAACAGGGACTTAGACATCTAACAAAACAATATTATATGTGTTTACTCAGTATTAAGTAAATCACACTGCAGAAATAAAATAGTTTCAGAGTGCTTTAACTGCCCTGACTCACTGCTAGGAAGTTCTGGGAACTGTAATTTTGTGCCACATTTAAGTTCCCCTGTCAGAGAGCACTGGTACCACAATAAACAACAGTTCCCAGGATTCCCTAACACTCAGCCAGGACAGTTAAAGTGGTCTGATCTCAAACTGAATTATTTCTGCAGTGTGTTTTAGACCAATGTGGGATTTACTCTATAGAAAGGGTCATTATGATGACAGCTTTCATCTCTCCTACATCTAGAATGGATGCTTCTTTTGTGTGCATAGACAGACTGGGTTAACTGAGATGGTTAGATGTATATGTGGTGGTGCTTTTTGTTTTTGTTTTTTGTAAGGATTTTATTTTGGTTTTTGCCTAAATAAGAGCATTGTGTATATTCACACACATGCATGAACAATCCACCATCTGTGTGACACAATATTTGCTGTAAGAGTAGGCACTTCATTATTCCAGACTGAATTTCTGAAACATTTCATACATACAAATGACGGGTTTCTTTTCTCTACAGAAACTTTCTTTTCTGGTATTGTTCTCTTGAATTTGCTACATTATTTATCTTCTATGCAGGAGACAATATGCTGCTGAAGAATGTCAGTCTTTTATTATAATATTTGTGTATTCCTTTGTTGTTCTTTAGAATGATTTTAATCATGCATAATCAAGAGGGACTTGTTTGACTTTATTTAATTAGCAAATGTTTGTACAAATAGTGCATTCAAGATAACTCTGTGTATCAATAATCAGATTAAGAAACCATTTTTATTGGAACAGTTAAGTATCATTTCCGTCAGGTTCTCTCTAGTGACTTGAGATTACCCAGTTTGGAATAAACCTCTGTATTATGTGCACAAACTATTGTACAATGTTTAGATTTTTTTAAAAAACCATTGAATCAGCTTTGGCACTGTGTCAGGTGGAACTACTTATAGGCAAAGGCATATAATAATATTAAAAGGCAAAGGACTGAATGTTGGTACAGCAGAAGAGGATTATGCATTTTGTACTTATTAACATCCATGAAATCTATTGACTGGAAAAGATGTAAACACACAGGATAACAGTAAGGGCAATGCTTTGATTCTTCTGGCCTGAGAAGAGCTGACCTTACAGCATTCTCATATTCCCATCTGACACCTGCCAGGAAGGTGGAAAGGAAGAACATGAACTAGCATACCCTATATAGTCAACTATAAGTCTACCTCATGTATAAGTCAAGGTCAGGTTTTGGGGCCAAAATTACAGATTTTGCCATGATAGGTAGAGGGTAAAACTTGGAGGCTCCTCCAGTGTGTATATGTGTGCATATGGCAAGAGAGACTCTCTTTGAAGTTTTTGGCTTCATCATTTCAGCCTTCATTTCAGCCAGACGTATGGGTGGGAGAGAGACTCTTAAACAAACAGCAATGTCAGTCAGTCACCCAGGACACTTTTGGATTGACACTTTCTTGCTAGATTGTAAGCCTGAGGGCAGGGAACCGTCTAACTAAAAAGATTGCATGTACAGCGCTGTGTAAATTTACAGCGCTTCATAAATAAAGGTTAATAATAATGATAATAATAATAAACTCCTCTCCACACCACATGGGGGAATCTGAAAGAGCTGCTATCACATTACCATAGTGACTCAGAAATAAGTCGACCTTGGATTTGGGGGTTAATTTTTGGGCCTAAATTTTTAATAATAAATAATAATAATAAAATTTTTATTTGTACCCCGCCCTTCCAAACGATCAGGGCGGCTAACAAAATGCACCAAAGTGCAAACAACATACAGGTTAAAAACACATATAACATAAACAACAATCCTTAAAAACAATAAAAACAATAAAAAACCCCTTAGCCCAACCTCACGACCACGAGAGAGGAGGGAGGCCCACAGGATATTTAGTCGGGGAATGCCTGATTAAATAGGAAGGTTTTAAGACCCTTCCTAAATTGGGCCAGGGTGGTAGATGAGCGGAGCTCCGTGGGCAGCGTATTCCAAAGGTCTGGGGCAGCTGTGGAAAAGGATCTTCTGGCAGTAACAGCCAACTTAGCCCCAGGCACCTTCATGAGTTGCTGCCCAGATGTTCTGAGGGTGCGAGGCGGAATGTACGGGGAGAGGCGGTCCTTCAGGAATCCTGGGCCCAAGCCATTTAGGGCTTTATAGGGCTTATAGACATATAGATGAGTATATGAGGTAGATCTCTCTCTCTCTCTCTCTCTCACACACACACACACACCCCTACCGCTTATGAATAATGACAAAAGAATCCATAATGATGTTAAAGAGGCATATGGCATACAGGGGGAAAGTCACTAAATGTTAAATGTCAAAGTTCTTGTTGACCAGCAGTTCCCATCAGTCCCAATCAATGCTGAAGTGCAGTTATTGTCCAAGGGCATATGGAGGGCTACAGCTGCCCATAGCAGTGTCCTTGTAATCTGCATCCATGGGAGCTCATGTGTCAGTATCAGCAGGAATTGTATGGGCAACTTGCATAGCATTTCCATTCTCAAGGAAGCAGCATGAGCTGTAAAAGGTGGTTTCTGTTTAAAGCAACTGCCTTTGTGGTAGTTGTTTGCCTGCCAAATGAACATCTCCTGGTTGATCATTGGTTGGGGCATAGGACCATTAATGCATGGAGAGGCGTGTTGGTCACTCTGTTTTTAGTTTCATCATGACTGTTGCATATGTGCCCGATGTTGATGATCAGCTGCATGGGTTGAACATGTGGCTGGCTATTTTATGTTCTTTAAAGTTAAGCAGAGTCTTAAATTCCAAAGAGCTGCAGTGATACAGGTAGCAGACTAGTGTGTGGTACCATCTGATATGTGGCGAGGCTTCTATGCATAGCATATTGTTTCCTTGGCTCTTCACATAGAGGGCAGATAAGCTCATCAGGTGGATACTGAAGGGCAATCTCCTTAGGGAGTACTTCCTTATCTTTCTGCCTAAGAGACAAGCTGTTCTTTTCTCTTTTTCTGCAAGTCAGACGGCTAGCCACCTGCTGGTGTGTGTCAGCGGCTCAGCATTTTTGTGAAACAGCATAATCTCTTACAGGAATTATGTGGTTTGCTAGGGTGATTTTCTTCCCCATGTGGGCTTCCTTTGGAGGGCTGAAAGTTTGACTGGGGGGAGCTTCCCCTTGTGTGGTGTTTTTAAACAAAGGAGTGCAGCTCTATGAGGGGCCTTTCCAGGAAAATCTACTGCCTTTTCCTTATCCAAAAGTTACACAAGCCATACACAGAACATACACAAAACCAAGTTGAGTTTTTCTGGTATCTGAAATTCTTCTGCTGTTCTCTTTAGCTAACCGGAGCCAGCAGCCATTCAGGCTGGTGCTGTGCCTGTCAATGCATGTTGCTGGGAGATGAGTACTTTCTTAATTGAATTCCCATGTTTTCTTCTATATTGCTCTATGACTGCCATCCCTAACTTGGTATCCTCCAAGACATGTTAGATACAACTCAGTAATCCACAACCAGCATGACCCAGGCTGAATGAAGATCCCAGAGGCTATAGTCCAACACATTTGGATGGTACTGATTTGGAGAAGCCTGCTGCATGGAATGCCAAGACAAATTATGGTCTAATTAGTTTATATATTTTGTTTTTAATCTGGAGTATATACATATGCTTACTAAGCTTTTCTGAACTCCTTTCTGATAAGATCAGCCATTAAAGAATGACATAGTTCTGACATTTTTTTATCATCCTCTTACAGAGCTTATTTTGGAGGAATTGCAATAGGCTGCAATTTTTAAGTATTAGTTGATACTAAAATTGGAGATTTCTTAAAATATGGTTTACTTTAATCAGAACTACCATTCTATCACTACACCAAAAGATGTGTCTAATGGTGAGAGTTATAAACTCTGAAAAAAAAATGTAACAAGTGTCCTAACTTTATGCTGGTACAAGAGTTATACAAACGTTTACATGTTTTATGCTGAAGCAGCATAATTCTGAATTGACTGTCTGAACTGTCTTGCAGTAAAATATAAAGAACAGAAAAGAAACCATTTATTGGACAGGACCTTTGAAAAATAGCTTTTAATGAGAACTAAGAGGATGGTATTTAAGTTGAGCATGGAACATATAATGATAATGGTTCAAACTCATTTTGTTCCTTTGGTCTTGACACTCATATGTTTTCTTGCTTAAAGCTACATTGCATGTACATAAGCTCACTGTTTGGAGACAAATCCTGTCCAAAAGAGTTTTAGAAACCTCAATTTAATGATGCCCTCAAGAGAAACATGTCCTAAAAAAATAGGAGTACTATTCAGAAAACGCTTGGCAATACACACAACATTTCCATCATGTCATGACAAGCCATCCTGAGCTGTCAATAGTGTCTGCTATATAAAAAATTGCACCACATCTGAGACATGTTCCCTTTTATGCCTTTTTGCTCTTGTTAAAAAAGAAGTTTCTTTTAAGTGTTCAGTATAGACTCCAGAGTTTCTCTGCGTTTTAACTCAAAACAGTACTACACACTGCAACTCCTCATGTCCATAAATAGATCAGTAGAAACAGCTATGTAGTCACCTTGTTTCTAAAGATTAAAAAGTACAAGATTACTAAGGCAATATCTATAACTGTACCAACTCCTACAGGTTGTGGAGTTCAAATTACACACAAGTTTTCAAGTTACCCATAAAACTTTTAAAGAGGTGGACTGAAACAAAAGGTAACACAGAAATTTACAATGCACAAGTGACAAAATGTACGAATTTTTGGTCTATAAGAAATCATATAATCTCTTTGATATACTTTCTATTACAAAACTAAAACATAATTTTTAATAAGCCATGAAGTGAGTTGCAGCCAACCTTGTTCCATGCACTGTAGCTATTGTGCAGTTGAATAAGACTGGGCTCAGGTTTAAACAAGACACCTTCACAGGCCCTTCTCCTTCAGTGAGTCTTTCTTATCTCCCACATAATGCCAATCTGGACTTGTGTGGTTCAAAGTGCTGCAGAGGAGGACCCACACTTGCAGGCCTCCAATAGAAGAGAGGTCAGCAATTACTGTGTCAAGCGTAGAGTGCCATGACACCAAATGAAGAGGGAATAGAAGGAGCCCAAGCTCTACAGAGCTGACAGCATTCATTTATCAAAGGAAGGTAATATGTTTTTCTTGGGAGATTTGCAACCCGGATAGAGGGCCTCATGTGGGAAATGGACTAGGGAGAAGCCTGTCTCTTGTCCATGGCAGCTAGTGGAGGCAGAAAATAAAAGTCGTGGTGAACACATTGGCACCTTTTTAATGAAGGGTAGGGCTCTGAAACTGCCTGTTTAGGTCCCGGGATCCATGAGTGGGAAAGGAAACTATTCTTGGGGATGGCTTGGGGGCTTTGCTCTCACTTAAGTCCTGAGATTTAGGGATGGGATCCCATGGGTCTGCCTTTCAGTAAATGACCACGCAGGAAGCAGCCTAGTTACTGGGTTGCTCTTGGGGCTCAGATGCTTTGCTCAGAGGAAGGCTGAGGAAGAAGCCAAGGGTGACACCTGGCACAACTGATCCCACTCTAGGTTGCTCCCTTTTCTTGCTCCTTTCCAGGTTCAACACATTTTTAAAAGTCTTATTTGTCTAGTCCAAATTCACCACAGTTCCTTGTGTCTTGTCTTGTTATTCCATGGCTGCTTGGCAATGTAACAGCTGCTTCTCTTCCTCACATCAGAAACATCAGGGAGAAAAGCCATTGAACAAGCAGACTCCTTTGGCACTATATAAATAAACGTAACCACCATCATCATCATCAGACAGTAATATTTGCCATTCCTCCTTCATACCTCCACCATTTGTCTAGGCCAGAGTAAGAGGTGGTGAACAAACAGGTTTGAATATCAAGAGCAGGAGAAGAAGAAAATCTTGTTGGTGGCTTGCGTACTGAGGCATGGGTGGCTCCCAAAACTGGCCAAGATATTCAGATATTCATTGGCTTGCCTGTGGAAATATAAGAACCAATGGCTATACGTTCCCTATTATACAAATGCATTACTTGGGAAAAACAGGAGGTGATTGTTAAAAATTTAACATGTGAAACCACTTTATTTATATGCCACCTTTTCCCTAAAGTTGGAACAGCTGATGCTAAACAGTTAGGATGCATGTAAAGCCAAAACAGAGAAAGAAACACAAGTCAATATAAATGGCAGGCTGGGTAGAGTTAAATATTAACTCACTATTGGAAAGAGAGTACTGTAACAGCAAAATGAAATTGTATCAGGCTACTGCAACTTCTTCATCTCTCAAGAGGTCTGCAATGTGACTGCCATGTAGCAGATGCAGCTACTCAAGGGAACAGATTAGGGAGAGAGAAAAGTCTCAAAGCAACAGAATGACTGGGAAGGAGAAGAAGAGCCAAAAAGAGAGTGCAGGAGCCAAGTCTAGAGGCTTCTGCCATTGCAGTCCAAAGCTCAGACAGTGAAATCTCTTTAAGGAGAGGAGACCCAGAAAACCAGGCCAGCATAAAAGAGGAGGAACCATGGAGGAGGAGATAGGCCTGTAACTCAATGAGCAATTTAACAAGCCAAAGGTTGGATAATCATCTCTTGGCCAAACTAACTGCCTTAGTCCCTTGGAGGCAGAAGCAAGCCCAAGAGAAGAACCTGACAGGGAAACCAGGCCAGCTGTACTGAGGCAGCAGTTTAATCCTACCAGTTATAAAACACTTACAGCTCCAGTGCCTAGGTCACCCCTAAGACCTGACAATGAAGATTCTCTCACAAGGGCTATTTTACAGTTTAATAATGGTATTCTAATGTTATTAAGCAAGACCGATTCAATGACGATAGTAAAACACCTACTTTCACACTGGTTGCAATAATGGGGCATTAATGATACAAAAGCGCTTTTACATTCCACGCATTGGCAGAAGTTAGCAGAGAGAAAAATGGGTCTTCTCTCGCTGATGAGGGACTCTCCTCACAAGCACAAGGATTCCCAGGCACACTGGGAACTGGGGGATTCAGTTTAGGAGATTATCCTCCTGTTGCATTCTGGGACTTGTAGTTTAGGAAGGACCATTTAGAATATTCAGCCTGAGAGCTCTTAAGCTCACTGAACTACAAACTTCCAAATGCAGCAGAAGGCAGACCGAACAGTAAAAGTAGATTAGCCCGATTTTAAGAGTGTACTGCAGTGTTCCCCAAATGTTGCTCTTTAAGGGATTTTTGGATTTCAGCTCCCAGAATCCCAGACTATTGGCCAACATGGATGAGGCTTCTGAGAACTGAAGTCCTAAATCTCTTAAAGGGCACAGTTTGGGAACAACTGGTATACTGCAATAATATACTCTCTGAAAGTTTTAATGAAGAAATATCAAGAGCGCTATTGAAACGTGATTGCCTTTCACACATTTGAAATAGCGCTAATGAATCATGATTGACAAGCCATTGATTTTTTTAAAATCATCAGTGAGTTATTCCACTACCACAATGCTTCCATGATGATACAAGAATGATAGGAGGACGATGTTGTGTGAAAATCTTTGCCCCGATCGCGCAATAATGATGGTAACAATGCTCTTCTCTAATCTTACCCCATGTGATAATCATCCCTGTCAGAGAACTGCCTGTGTCCCTGACCTACCAAAAGAGGTCTGGTCTTGTCACCTCTCATTGAATCTGTACCTTGGATCCTGAAACCATATACCTATAAGAGGGCCGTGATCTGGGGTCAGCTTGCCTAAACCAGAAGCTGATACCAAGGGACATTCAGCAGCATCCAGGATGTTATTCTTCAACAGTATGCCAGGGTTGGAAGCCAGATCTAGGAGTTACCGGCAAGAATGACAGGCTCCAGAGTCACCTCACTGTGTCCAGGGGCCACAGTGTCCCAAAGTGCCCTACTAGTTTTCAGCCTCCAATCACACAGACCACAATAGTCGATTGTAACATCCACCCAGTTGGCTAAAGGACACAAATCCAAGAGGCTGAACCCAATTATTCATTTGTACCTTGGAAAGTCTAATACAAGGTGTTGGCAGGCATGTGGTGGTATGATTTTGTAACAACCAGTGACAAATACAGTAAGCTCCTCACACGGGAAAAGGAGAACCAAACAACAGATATAGGCTGTTTCTTCACTGCAGAAATTAATTCAGTTTGACAGCACTTTAACTACCATGGCTCAATGCTATGGGATTTTGAAAGCAGTCTACTTTTCATAGCAGAAGATTAAGAGAAAATTTATGTGTGCACTTGGGTTGGACAGACTGGCAGTTTTGTGTAGCAAAAGATTGTCCAGGTAATAAGTTGTGACTGGATGAGAATCTAGTGAGCAGGCAGGTTTAGACCATGGTAATGAGCTAAGTAGACCAGGTGATTGTATTAACTAATTAGAAAGGTATAATTGCCTGGTGGACCTACTGGGTCTTGGGAGCATTCATTGAATCCTGCTGTCATGGTAATATATGTATGTATGCTGCTGAATCAAGATTCTGTACTATGCTATTCATATTGTTTTGCTTCAGTTTTTGAGACTTTTGTTAAGTAAAGTTTTGTTAAATTTCCTCAAACCTCTGCTGTCATTTTTTCTTTAATACTCACACCCCAACAAAGATAAGGTATTAAAGTACATGTATCTTTTTCTTGTTGTATGCTACTAACAATATATGGATGAAAACATATGCTTTTAGTTTTAGTTAATTATTTTTTTAAAGTTGACCTACAGCTGCCTCACAGCTTTAGGTTAAGGTCATATATTAAATTTGATTGTTCAAAACCTAAAATAAAATATGTTATGAGGAAAAATACTTGGCCAATTGTCTCCCAAGTGACTCGCTTTGAACAGATCAGGTATAATCAGCATACATTTGCTCACTATGTGGAGAAAAAGATTGAAAAATGATAGCAAGTCAGGAAGATCACTGTGGGAACTTCTTTTATTTATTAGGGGGAAAAACTGTTCTTTTCTATCTCCTTTTCGCCTTAGTCAGTAAAATTATTTACTTCAGAAGCAAATCCACTAGAAGGCATATAACTTTTCTAGTGTCCTTCCTAATGGAACTACTATCTTAAGCAAAGTAGTGGGAGTAATTAAACTGCTTACAAACATAATGTGCAGTGCTTACCAAAACCTAGCTAAATCAGATAAAGTCAAATTAACAGTTTACAAGCATAACTAACAGGGTTTACTCTGTGCTTGAAATAGAGATTATCCAATAACTTACACAAACTGCCTAGTAATTGCAAAAAGGTGTGGCTTGATAATGTTTCTGCAGCCACATCCTATTTTATCTTACAGGGATTCCACAACAGGGCTGACACATGCTGAAGTGAAAACAGTTGAAATTTTGCTTCAGTAGAAGGCATATTTGAGTCTTCACCATGAGTTAGATTTTTGGTGCTGGCAGCAATGGGACTATTTTGCATGCTGCGCTTTGGGAGGAACAATTACTGGGCTGAATGTCTGTCTTCCATTTCTAAAAACTGGGTTCATGGTGGCAGCAGTAGTTGTGCTGAGACAGAGTCTGGACACTGAAACATGCATTAAACAAGACGGTCACAGCTTTTTGACCCAAGAGGTAATTTGTTACACATTACATTTCCAACAAAGATGGGAATAAAGGGAGGCATTCATAACAGCCTATTAGAAGTGAAATGCCCAGACCTGCCGGTTCACATGCACACACAAACACAACCATCCTAATGCCCCAAGCCTTCCTCCACCTGAATTTAAATAGCACCCAGCATTCCCTCCTCATAAACACCAATTTTGATATAGCAGGAGAATGACATGCACCAACTGAACATGAAATTCATCCTAGTCTATAGAGTCAAAATCCACATAAAGTGGGTGAAACTTTAGAGAAAGTTTAAAGAATGTACTCCGGTAACACTGAAAAATTCTTTGCCTTTGAAAGCACCCAGCCTAATCTTGGGAAATTGCATAGGAGGAAAATGTTACCAAAGGGAGGGACAGTAGGATGCACTGAAATTCTGGCTGAAAACGGTTGGCCAAGAAATCATCAGGCCTATATATAATCCTACTGAAATCCTGTCAAGAGGGATTCAGAGTATGATGATACTTTGTATGAGATTTGGGGTCTTGGGAAACCCCATGCAAGATCTGGGCCCTAAAATGCATGCTGAGCTCTCACTATGGCTGCGTCTTCATGGCCACCATGAGACTTCATTTCTGGCCAATGCCAAGTGGGTGCAACTGTGTCAGCTATGGGCTCATCATAACATGCCCTCCTTTACAAAGGCATTGGTTAAGCCTTTACAAAGGCTTAACAATTATTATTATTATTATTAAGCATTATTTATATAGCGCTGTAAATTTACACAGCACTGTACATAAAATCATTTAATTAGACGGTTGATTGATATAGAGACATCAAAGAGAGGAATAGCAGTCACCAGTTAGTGACCATCCCGTAGAGAAACAAAAAGCAGCTGCATTTTACTAAGTCAGGTCAGTATTCTCAGCTGACTAGTAATGGCTCTCCAGGGTTCAAGATGAATTAACTTGGCCCTTTTTGGAGATCTTTGGTACTCACTAGTACTGCAAGGAGTAAAAGGAATGACCCTGCTTCCCCTTCAAAATCAGTCAAGATCAGGTATGTCCAAGGTGTTATGAAGTCAAAGCTCCTCCACTGCCACTACATTTCATTGGAAACTCACCCCACCTTAAAGTGAAAAAAAGCTGCAGCAGCAGAAGCCAGCCAATGGTTAGAACTTTTTCAGAGAGTGAATATCTTTACCCTGATCCCCCTGAAAAGGCAAAATGCCCTCCAAAAACAATCATTACAAATGAGGGAATATATCTGTGCCTGGGAATATGTACCAATTCTAGACCAATGATTCATGACAAACATGATTAGACTCCCTTGTCAGGTAGAACTGTGGTTGTGGAGATAGCTTAAGGGGAAAGTTGTGAGTAGAGAGAAAGTAAAGCCCATCTCGCTTTGCAGTCCTTCTGCTCCATAAATGACTCCTTGCAGATTGTCTCCTGGGGTGAAAAAGTAGCAGCAGATGACATCTAGTTCTGACTTCAGTGGCTCTGCAGTTATAAATAGTATGGTTTCTAACAATTTGTTACAAAAATGATACATCTTATACACATAGAAGAGGAGATTAAAATGGTAGGTGTAATTCAGAATGTCAGATGTTCAAATCATTCTTCTTCTCCAGCCCAATTTACCTAACGTTTGTTTTAAGCAAGATTCAGTGCTTATTCTAGTAACAGGAAATTTAAGCAATACAAAAAATAGAAATGAGTTCACATTAAATAGAACAAGAGCAAGGAAAGAGGAAGTCTTTCCAAAAGACACACAACCCAGTTGTCCTAGCTTCACTGTTTTCATAGATTCTATTTTATAAATTCCCTTTAGAATGAAATCACTTAGTTCACTGTCTTCAAACATGCCCTTTGCTTACATTCTCTGGTTCAAAAGTTCCTTTTCTACAAATATCATTGATTTTCATCTGGTGATTTTCATTTTGCATTCCTCCCTTCTTAGTTCAAGTCAGGATTAAGTACACTTCCCCAGTCCAGTTCAATGGCCTTGTTTTAGGGCAAACTTTTTTCTCCATGTTTAGTTACTACTCTAAGCCAGCAGCAAAATTTCAATTTACTTTTAAACAGCAGATACTCTTTAAAAGGCATTATAAGCAATAGGTAGGATATCACGCAAGTCACACTGAGAAATGCTATCACAGGACAAAAATGCTTGTTTGTTCCACATTGTGCCAAGTTATTTTATATGGCTTAAATAACTGACCCTAGAAAGGGCTAGTCTGTAAAAACACCTATACCCAGATTAAAAATATATGAATTTTAAGGTCCAAGAGTGTACTATAAAATAAGCAACCTACTGTAAACAGTGACTAAAAACACAATCTGTGCTCCTTAACAATCTTTTCAATATTTTAGGTACCAATTTGATTTTTAAATATAGGATCTATGCTTCTGTTTTTCTTTCTACCCCATTATTTTTCCTCCCTGTTTTTTGGCTTATGTCTGGAATTTATTTCCCATATGACAAATAGGTTCATCTCTTTGGCAATTTTAAGAGAATATTCAGGACTGTGTACTTCCAAGTAGCCTGATTGGCATTTGTATCCCCAGGGTTGGTGTCACCCCAGCATAGTCATTCAGGTTGTCAACCCCAGACTCAGAGCAGCTAGGCCAACAGTTCCTCAGGATCAGATCAGGGATCTATGGAACAGAAAGGCTCTGGTCTACTTGCTACCAACACCGTAATCCAGGTGGTTGTGGTCTCCCCACCTTGTTTGCAAGACCCAAATGGGTCCATGCACCATTCAGCAAGGGGGGAAGCCTCCAGGAGTATTTCAACAGCATCCCAGCCAGCCTCCTCACAGGGTCAGGTTGGTTGGATTGGAATCTTCCTAGAATCTTCAGTCTCCAGAGGTATCAGTCTACCTGTGGAGATGTGCCTCAGAACAATTCACACTGGAAGGAAGACACCCCCTCTGAGATGTCACCAGATGCAATGCACACCTCCTGCATCTACTAGAAATGCCCCTACAAATTGGCAGGAACAATTCATTGTATGTTGCCCCACTTTTTCAGCTGCTTTAAAAACGTCCCAGTTTCTTTCACCACCTTCCACTTTTCTCCTTTGTCCTCAGTTTACTTCAATTGCTGCAAATGGAGTTCAAAGTGCAAAAGAAGTGTGCACTCAAGTTAGAGGAGGGAGAGGAGAGGTGAGAGCAGAGTCTTGCATTTCTCAATAATGTCACGCAAACGCCATTTGCTGCAGCTTCTCCTAACTTGTCTGGTCTTCCTCATTAACACCTTTTGCCATCTTGACCATACTCTGATGTTGCTTGGCCACATATGTCCTGGTTTTCACTTGTGAAATGTTGGAAGGTATGGGGCTATCTGTTTTTCAGTTCTTTCAGTTGACATCCCTCCTTTGCTTTCCCATCCTTTCTTATTTGTGTCTTGAAGTTCTGAGGAGAAATGCAACCTGGTCAGGATTCAAATTTGACTGTGGTGTTTAGAGAGATGCGAGCAATTATATCAAAAATAAATGTGTTGCCACATCTGTTAGTGGCTAGTGTTGCCACATCTGTTAGTACAACACAGTCTAATCACAAATCATTTGAAATGAAGTTGGGGTGAGACTTCATCCTTCCTCCAGCTAGGTAGCAAGCTCATCCCTCATTCCCAATTTGTGTTCCTTGAATCATGGTGTCTTTAAGGAGAGTCCAGAAAGTCAATTCAGTACAAGGACCTCAGTTAGTAATAGTAATAAAATTTATTCGGTCTTTGACCAGTATAGACCTCAGTTACATTTTTGTTGTTGTGTGCCTTCAAGTTGCTCCTGACTTGGAGACCTTAAAGTGAATTTATCACTGAGTATTCTTCACAAGATCTGTTTAGAGGGGGTTTGTCTTTGTCACCCTCTGAGGCTGAGAGAGGTTGACCTTAAACCACTATACCATACTGGCTCTATTACATTGTACCATATTATTATATATAACATATAATATAATATTTATAACAATGAATATCAAACAGGATATTAAATATATTAAGCATAATTGCCTCACATTTCTAATCTAGTTTTCATTTTGGTGGTGGTGGTAGAAAAATCCCTGCTCTAAAACAGTAGTGAGATTTTTCTTTCTTTCTCCTGAACAAGAAATGCTAAAAATGATATCAGACACTGATTGAAAAGAAACATATTTCCATTGCCCTCTTGTATTAAGGCAAGAATAAACTTTTCAGTGGTTAAACTAAAAATTAATTCTAGGTTTTTGCTTTTTGTCTTTGTTTTGTTTTTGCTTGGAAAATGATAGCATCACACAATTAATCAATGTTCCAGTTATTGTTTGTTTATAATAGCATTAGCATTGCATTGGCTATTTTGTAGAAAGCACACTGATTCCCCTAATGCATTAGTTACTTTGAAAAGGATATTTCAAACTAATTTATTCTGACTTTTTATTTTTCATTGTATTATTCAGAAGAACTAAAAACCAACCATCCATTTTTTTCTAATTCAGAAAATAAGCTTACAGTCATAATATGAGGGAATTTCAGAATGATATGGATAAATCAACAATTACATGTGATTTCTAGTATAACATTATTTTATAAAATGTTGTATGCCATACCATGTGAATTATGAATTCACAAGGTGATAGAGAGCACAGTTGCAATCCTATATCCACTTACCTGGAAGAAGGCTTCACTGAACTCAGCGAAACCTACTTCTTAGCAGATGTGTATAGGATGGTGCTACTGTGATCCAATTTCTAGGAAATGTATAGCAATAAGTATGTCTAGAGTTCTTAAAGCTACATGAAACCTTGTAGGAGCAAAACTGGGATGAACTGCTCTCACATGTGCAACTGGAAAAAATATCATTTTCCTTAACAGCTTTGTTGTGATAAATAGGTTAAGATTATTTCATTATGTGTTGTAGTGATTATGATTCTCCTGTTTCCTAATACAAAAGCTTTCTGGATGGGATAATTCTAGGCTTTGGGAACCCTTAGTATTGTGGTCATTGATGGGGCCCACAGCTACACCACTGTCCTCCTCCAGTGGGCTTAACTAACTGTGGTGCTCCTCCAGTTGTCATGGGAAGGTCTCAGTACCCTGGGAACAATATCCATAGCATTGTGTAAAATTCAGATGGTGGGGCCTAAAGCTAACCATACCAAAAAATTAAAAGTGGGCTCACTGTAGGCAAAACTGCTCCCTTTTGCTGATTCATATTTAGTTGTGATCCCATCAGTTCTGGAGGTTTGCTTAGACAGTTGTGTTTTCTTTACCCAAGTGTCCATGATCCATGTTACTTGCAATTTTCTTTAAAGATTATCGCACCAGCACTGACCTTCTCTCAGTCGGCTCTCAAACTTAGAAGAAGTCTGTGCGTTTGAAAGCCTGGTGTGTCTCCTCATCCTCAAGGAACCATCAGCTCCCTCTAGCTTCACTGAATTGCTGCAGGAGAGGGAATTTCCTCTGAACGCAAAGTTTCCATTCAGAAGAAATTCCCTCTCCCTGAACAATTCAGTGACGCTAGAGGGAGCCAACAATTCCCTGACACTGAGGAAGTGCACCAGGCTTTCACACATGCACACTTTCTCAACATTTGAGATCCAGTTGAGAGACGGTAAGTGCTGGTGTGACAATCTACTTTGTCCCCACCACAGGCAATTGTTTTGCTATTGGAATACAGCATTTCCCTGTCCTTCTGGTAGTCAGTGCTGCTGCCTGCCCCCTTTTGAAAGGTTGGGGGCACTTCTGTGACACCTTTCCTCCTTATGGAGAGGGAATGAAGATAATTGGTTGCTTTTTTTCCCCTCACTTTAGAAAGGGACAGTCAATAAGAAGGGGGGGGATGTTTTATAGTCTACCAGTGGTGTGGTGTAGTGCTTCTCTATTTATTTGGACACCATCTCCTCCTTTTTTCTTATCCCATTGGCTTGGTTGTGTTCATTCTACTACTGATTTTCCTTCAGGCGTCACTTGTGTGAGCTGACATCTTCTGTGTTGTTAGATATCACTCTCCTCCATTTGCTGCATGGTTGTGTTGCTCCCCACTATTTCCCCATCTTTTCTAGCCTTGGTAATTGTTCTTGTTCTGTGCTGCTAATACTTTTACCCATTTGATCACCCTCTTCATTATCCTGTCAGCTGTAGGGAGTGAATGTAATTGGGGAAGTCAGCCAATGAACTGGTTGTTGTGCATGGAGTGATCTCTGCAACAACTATTCCTGTCTATTGTCTCCATCTGCCATTTTCTGCAGCATTTGTTAAGATTTGAGCCTAGGTTTATCCAGTTACTATATTTGGGCTAATGTAGGAATTGGAGGGGGCTATCAGAATTAGCTGAGGATAACCTCCTATTTCACTCTGTGCATGCCGTGCCATTGGGTGATTGGCTTTCCTCTTATTTTATGGGTAAGCTGGCTGTTTTAAACAAGTTAATTTGACTTGAGCTATTTTTATTATTTTAAATTTGGCCAATTGGACTTGTGTTTGTTGAATTATTTTATATCTCTGAAGTTTTCCTGAGTCAATTTTCATTTAGCATTATGTGGCACAGTGTAGTCTAGGTGACTGCAAATTCAGACTTTCTAACAGACAAGTTTGAGCGATAATGCGATGATAGATTTGTCCACCTAAGCGTGTCATAGCAATCCATCAAAGGAATCTTAAGGAACTCTTAGAAGGACTGACAGGTGAATTCAAGACCTTTCCTTTGTGTACAAAACTGGAGGATTCAGTTGTAGCAAGACAGTAGGTGGCCAGGAAGGAGCAGCCAGAAGCTGCTCCGAGCCCAGTCACTACAGATCCATGGCAAACACACATTGTGGCCCCAAATAGGAGTGGAAAAGATCCTCTCCTTTGGGGGCTGGATTTGAGTTGCCTTAGGTGGCCCTGGAGCAACTTCCAGGTGCTGCAGGGGCATGCACTGTGTAAGTGCTATGCCTCAGGAGTGGCTGGAAGCTGCCCTTGTCTGCCTGTCTGTTTTGGGCCATAGTTTCACAGACACCTTTGCGTGTGGGTATCTCATCCACAAATTCCCACAATGCTTAATGTTAGCATAGCTAACTGCTTTCCATGTTAACATAAATAAAATTAAGCCCATGTTTAAACTCATATTTGTTGTCCTCTCTTTATACCCGATTTAGGGAGCAAATGAAGATGTATGCAACTAAAATAAAAACCTGCAGTCATTTATATAAATGATGTATATGTCCTTTTGAAATGTAAATTTGGTTATGTTGCATATTTGTGCCATATTTATGCATAATACTTCCTCCTCTGCCCAGACCAAATATTGTATGGATCATACTATAGAATCATAGAATCATAGAGTTGGATGAGACCGCAAGGGCCATCCAGTCCAACCTCATTCTGCCATGCAGGAAATCTGAATCAAAGCATCCCCAACAGATGGCCATCCAGCCTCTGTTTAAGACCTCCAAGGAATGAGACTCCACACTCCGAGGGAGTTTGTTGCCCTGTCAAACTGCTCTTACTGTCAGGAAGTTCCTCCTAATGTTGAACTGGAATAGAGATTACTGTTTATATCAAGGCCTTATAATATAGTGTATTTTTCCTCCCTGTGAACCAAAATATAATGTTTTCAAAATGCAGACCTCAATTTGAAAGAAAATGCCTTGCAAACAGCACTTATTTGTCCCTTCTTTGGTCTGGAATCTGAACTTAATTTTTAAATACACTAAGAATATAAAGCTACTTCAGAAATACGGTTATGTTTATTAAAAAATTAACAGTCATCATAATTCCTAATTTTTAGGCTCCATTACCTGGAGGAGGTTCCAGAATGCAGTCTAATAGAACTAATGCCCTTCCTGTACCCTATGGAATAATTGAATGAATGCAGTAAAGAATCAAGGATGCTTAAATAAAATGCTCGATAAAGGCTGCTGAGCAAAGAAATTGATGAAGTTTATGAACATGGTGAAGAAGGCATCTAGTTACTGGAAGAAATAGCTTGAATTTTCAAGACAGGTTATTCAAAACACAGTGTCTTTTAGTTTGTATGGACATAAATAAGCAGTATAAGTAATTATATAGAATATGTTTTTATTTTGTAATGACACAGTTCTTTTTTATTAATGTTATTATCAACATTGCCAATTGGGCATAACAACACTATTTGGAACATATAATCAACAAAATTATTCCAATGCATCCGGGGGGAAGACATTGAAAATTACATGGTTAAAGTCCAGATTATTTTTAAAAATCTATGGCGCGTTACAGACCGCCCGTTTGGGGCAGCCTGAAAGCGGCCCTTTCCCTGCTGTATCGGGGCCTCAGCTGCCACAACGGCAGCCTCCGAGGCCCAGATCCGCCGCTTTCCAGACTGCGGGGAAGCAGCAAAGGGCCGCTTCCCCACGGCCTGGAAAGGGGTGTCCTTGGGGCTTCAAGTGACAGTGGGGAGGAGGAGAAAGGGGCCGCTGGCTCAGCCGTCTAAAGGCTGCGCCAGCAACGCAAACCTCAGAAGGCGCCCTTGCGCGGCACGACGATGTCACGTCCGCATCACCTCGTTTGGAGGCGGCGCATTTGTGACGTCGTAATGGCGGCCCCCGTGAGGAACGGGCACCACCATTTTGTACGGACTGGGTCCGTACTAGGGTTAGGGGCGTCAGGAAGTGATGCCCCTTTCTAACCCTAGTATGTCCCCAGGACGTACTTTTATGCCCGTTTGTAACGGGCCTATGTCTATTCTATTCTATGATTCTATGATTCTATTCCAATTAAACCTGGAGGTTTGGTGGTGTAGATTATGGGATTCTCTTTTAATGGAAAAACCTTCTGATAGAATGACCCCCCCCCCCCCATGGAAATGGTATATCATTTAAAGAAATATTATTTCCCTTTTTGGCTTTTTAAAATTTCACTTCATATTTAAGTCTGTTACCAGGAAACCATATACACTTCTGTATGATTTTGAACTTTATTGTGTGCAGTGACCACAATGCTTTGGTTACTGAGAAGTACAGAAGTATATTAAAGAGGTAATAAGAAATTCTGTGGATCTGTATTTACAAGATCACATCCTCACTGACAAACAAGAGTACCTATTTTTGTTTATGAAATTGTGATGCATGCTATATATTCATATCATACATTTTAAAGTTCACGTATTTCAGAGCTAAAACTTGAGATATTTATTTTCTTCCTAGCCTAGTTTTATTTTATTTCCTTTGCTGTTGTGCAAAAGCTTTTAGACATTTTTAATTCTACATAAAATGAGCAAAACTTTAACCTATCACATGTGCATTATATACAGTAGTGTGTTGCAACATGCAGATCATTAAACTTGCTGTACTAGAGGCATATTTTTGTTCAGTAATGGGATTACTAAACCTCACATAACAGTGAACACTGTTTGGAAATGTTTGAAATTGGCAAGTCGAAATACTGAACATTAGGCAGAGATAAAGTCTGTGGCTCTTCACTTATTACAAAATGGTTTGCCTGCCAACCTTTCATGTATGTTAGCAACTCAAACCAATCAAGTTTCTTAATAAACCAACAGGACTTCAGCATATTGTTGAAATCATATTTAATGAAATGACCAGCGAAACTTGGCCAGTTACAAAGAATGCATTTGAGTAGGAAGTCATAGTACAGTGGGCTCTTGGTGTCCGCTGGGGTTTGGTTCCAGGGTCCCCCGTGGATAACAAAATCCATGGATGCTCAAGTACCATTAAATACAGCGGTACAGTAAAATGGTATCCCTTATATAAAATGGAAAATCAAGGGGTTTTTTTTATATGTTTTCGGAATATTTTCAAGCAGTGGATGCTTGTATCCGTGGATTAAAAAAAATCTGTGGATAAGGCAGGCTGACTGTACCACTAGTAGTAGTATTTCCTAGGTATGAGGGTGTGTGTATGTGTCCATTCCTAGTTCCGAAATGAGCAGTATAGTATTTTGAAGGTTAACAGAATTGTATTGACTGTAATATAGTTTCCAGCTGTTTTAATCCTTGTTTCAAAGTTCATTGCAAATTGATTTTCATAAGACAAGTGTGTTTTTCCCTCACTGGAAAAGACACTTCTAGAAACCAAATTGACAGAAGAAATGTTTCCTCTTACAACCAAGCAAACAGCAAGAGCTCAGAAGGGATACATCAGGTTGTGCCATAAAATTGACATATCTTGTCAGTTCTTCAGTGCTTGCTAGAAATGATTGCTCTCTCATTTTGCACCTGTGTTTTTGACTTCTGGTTTTTTCAGAGCCACTATATAGATCATTTGTTGCATTTATCTACTTAGCTAGTATTTTCTTGAAGACTTCCAAGAAATATACATTTAAATTCCAATGCCTCAGGAAGCAATAGTACTTTACACCGCAGCATTATTTCATTTGTCATGTAGCCTTGATGGCATATGTGTATGTCTGTGTATTTTTCCACCAGAGTGATTGCTCTACTGATTTATTCCTTGAATAAATTCATTACCACTTTTGTTTGTTTTAAAGTTCTGACATAATCTTGAAGGATTTAATATGAAAGAAGAAAGTTCTAGTAATATTAGGAGCACTTTTACTACTAGCAGTATTGATAAAATATGGATATCCCCAGTATTTGGAAACACATAGTTAATTAAGTTGCTACATTTTTAATTTGTTAGACTTTCCATAATATGGAAAATTTCATGGCACATATCAATAGATGTCCAAACTAACATTCAGATTAATCTCATTGTGAAATTAATGATATGTAATTATAATTTGTTAGGTTGGGTACCTCCCCCAAATTTACAGTATATGACTCTGTTTCTAGGGTCCAAAATACACTGCAGAAATAATCCAGTTTGAGACTGCTTTAACTGTCCTGACTCAATCCTAGGGAATGCTGGGAACTGTAGTTCTGTCAGAGAGCTCTGGTGCCATGATAAACTACAGTTCCCAGGATTCCCTAGCCAGGGCAGTTAAAGCACCCTGGATTATAATCAAACTGAATTATTTCTACAGTATGTTTTGGATCTAGGTGGGCCTGTTCTGTAATGGCTTTCTTTGAGAAGAAGACAAGGGGCACAGAGAACATCTGGAACACAGGAGCAAGAGAAAGGGCAGGGAATTAGTAGAAGAGCTGGGATCAAGGAACATGTGAAAAAGAATGGAAAAGAAGAAAAAACAAGATTTCTGGCCTAGAATGGAAGAATGTAATTGGAGTGTGGGAAAGAGATTTGTGTGCTTGAGAAGGAAGCATGAGACTTTCAGGCTGTCAGGTGCTTTTGCCTGTAAGGGTGATGTTGGTATTTTATAGGAGGTATTGTGACTCCCTTACAGTCTCCTTCATTATTGTTACTCTGATTTTTATTTCATATCATTGTATGGAGTTCAACATTGTTAATTATTATTTGGGGTGGGCTGCAATTAATCCCTTTGTAATTCTTTAGTGTGTTTATTATTGCTGACATGGTTATCAATGTAATTTTGAAGCCTAACATTCTAGTCTCTGACACTCTGTCTTTTGATTATAATAAAGGTAGACTGATTTTAGGACTTCAAAAAAAATTAAAGCGAAGATGTGAGGTGGGGGATATTTAAAATGGCAGAATATCGTGTAGAATACTAGACTAAGATCCAAAACACACTGCAGAAATAATACAGTTGGAGACTTCTTTAAGTGCTCTGATTCAGTGCTAGGGAATCCTGGGAATTATAGTTTATTGTGGCATCAGAGCTCCGTGACAGAGAAGGCTAAATGCCTCACAAAACTACAGTTCACAGAATTCCTCAGCATTGAGCCAGGGCAGTTAAAGCAGTCTTTAGTGGTATTATTTCTGTAATGTGTTTTGGACCTAAGTAAGCCAATGCAAAAGATGAATATGAAATAGTTGTTAAGCAAAGGTAGGAAGTTAGAGGAGATGAAATGTAGGGAGTGTGACATCTCTCAAAGAGGATTGGCATCATCTCTCAAAAATGTATTTTGTAATATGGATACTCCAGAAAGAACGAAAGGTCAAGATTGAAAACAGAAGGGCTTTACACAAAACTGGTTGTTGAGAGAGAGAGAGGTGGTCAATTCATATTATAAAGACAGAGCTTGGAAAAAAATACTTTTCAACTACAATTCCCACAATCCTCAACACAACATGGCCAGTGGATTATGGGACATGGAATCCCCCCTCCCAAATAACCTTTCCCAACGCTTTGATTATGATGAACTGGGGAAAGAGTAGAAATACTGAACACGATAGGAGTGAAAAAAGTAACTTGAGAATTTTGCTATTTTGCTACCACTGGGAAGCAAGTGGTGACACTGTTCTATTCCAGGAGCCATAATTGTAATCAGCAGTTTGCTTGTTTGTTTGCTACGCTTGTATTTTTTTGTTTCTGAAAGGCCACTGAGAAATTAGCTGGAAACTGCCACAACCTTGTTAATAAACAATCATCCTTATCAGTTACTTCTTAATTAGAAGGCAACTAGGCAAGAGAATCACAGAAGAATCAGTACTGGCTTGTTTCAGAAATTCTAATGCTTGAGATTGCTTGGAGACTTGTCCAGAGCACATTAATAATTTGCATCGGCCACAGCTAGGATTCAGGGCATTCAGCCCAGTTGCGTCCACTGTCCCTACAAGAATTGTAGCGATAATGAGAAAGTCAGGAAATTACCACGAATCTACAGAAACCTTGACTCAGTCAGTAAACAACACACAAGGTCATGTATACCAAAATGAAGCTGAAAAAGGTGAGACGTGGACCTAAATAATACCACAAATGCAAATAGGGCTTACTAATACATTGAAATTAATAAATGGATAAATAGATAGAAGAATAAGAGATCTGGGTTCTTTATTCAAAAAAGGTATAGGAGCTATAAACACATTCTTCTAGAACTGGTGTGTCCAATGCAGCATCAGCAATTGAAAAATGAGGGGGAAATAACTATATTATTGCAATTCCAGAAGGCCACAGTTGACTGTCCTCTAGCATAGTAGAGATGTGCACCTTCATTTATTTCATACCCCCCAGGTATAAACATTTCAGTGTTTCTTTCCTTGCTGGGTATGAGGGTTTCTGAACAATTTTCAAGCATTACTTGGAAAAAATGTCTTTTCTGTGCAAAAAAACAATATTGTTGTATACACTGTTTCTTTATTCAGTATTTTTTTTGTGCAGAAAATACATTTTGTGCCCCACATGTTTGCTAGGCATAAAAATCATTCATTTTTGCACAAAGAAAATTTCCCCAATTAAGTCTGCAGTGGCAAAGAATATTGCAAATATTCCCCTTTTTCTTGATAGAGTGATTCAAGTGTGAAGATATCTTTTATTTCACTGAGAATGTGAATATTATTCGGTATTCTTTACATCCCTAGTTCACAGAGACTTGAAATCCAAGCTGTTCTACAGCGATATCCTCTGGAATTTTGTGACCTAATGTGAGCTACCATCAGCAATATATTTTTCCCCTATGGAACTTGATGCTAGGATAAGTTGGGTTTTCAGGACTGCCTGCCACCCCACTTTTACCTCACTGGAAAGGTGTTTGTGCTGCCACCATTATAACTCTTGCTAGTCCACAGACATGGGATGGGGAAAGGGATTGGCATCATAAACACCTTTTCATTGGGAAAAGGAAGGGGTGGTTATTACTGATTTCCCCTCAGCTTCCAACTCTGTATATTCCTAAATATCTGATCCTTCTTTTCACAACAAGAGCACTGAAATGAGTGAAAGGCATGGATGATAAAGGCCTCATCCACCCAGGGCAGTGGTTAGTGGCAGGGCTGGCTTCAAAAGTTATTATTTTGCAGTTCATACCCTTTCAATATTTTGGCCCTGGAGAAAGGTAGCTGAGAGAGTGGAAGTATTGTGAAGAAAGGATGAAAAAATCAAGGGGGTGACTTTCTTTCACTCAATTTCCTTGGCACTTTCCTTCTTAAAAAAAATAATAATTATAAAACTGCTAAGACAGTTTTTCACACAGGACATCTATTTGGGCAAAATGAGAAGAAAGCAAGTAGACCAGTCACTTATACTTTGAAAACCATGACAACCCACAAGACAAACATATTCACAAATGAATTTCATATAAGTGTTTCACTGTTTGGTCAAGGAAACAGAAAAACCAACCAATAAGCAATATGCAGCATTAAGCGGTGTGGCACAAACCACTATCAATTACTAATCTGGACGAACCATGTTTTTCTTTAAGACTTAAATCAACTGTTTCTGTAATTTTTCGAATTGGATACTAATTGGTGATGTTTAAAACATTTACTATCACTTTATATTTGCTTCCTTGAAAATTCCTGTGATTAAAATGTGAGGAAAATATTTTAAATAAGCACACACAAACCTGTTACTGTAACTGCTGTCTTAGGTTGACTTTTTCAGTTTTGTGCTACTTCAGCATTTTCTTCAAATTTCTGTGTCACACTGACAAATATTTTCTGGGTTTTTTAAATTATTATTATTTATTTCAGGTCTCAGGGTGGAGAATTCAGGACCGAATCAAAATCTACACACTCAGGGTAAGATGTGCTACATTTTTGCTGTGATGCAATTAGTATGTTTAGAAACCATATTCCTGTGGATTTGGTTCATTGCTCAGTGACTGAGAATAGACATGTTTTGCTTTCTGAACATATTTTTGGGGTACTGGGGAAGAGGTGGCATTTTTGAAGGCAGATGGTTTACTCTAAGAAGAAGAAAAATCACCCACATTTCTATATAGTATTATTGCAACGTTATGTTTCCCTAGTAATTCTACCTGCTACCCTTCTTTTATTGATAAATGTTTTTCATAGCCTGTATTTTGTGGTAACCTACATGGTTGTTTTAAAAAACTTGACTGTGTTAAGTCAAATCTTGTTCATTATTGTGAAGTAATCATTTTAAAACCAAGTGATACTCTTTTCGGAGTTTCTAGTCCTATTGTTTTGGAACGGATAACATTTCAGAGTGGATTTTAAAACACAATTGAGATATAGTTCATTATAAAAATAGCAGATGCCATCGTTGAAGTAAATATAATTTGTAGAAACTGGAAGCCTCATCAAAAGAGATTTTATGAAGATATATTTCATGAAAATATATTTAGAGGCTACCAGAAGGAGAAAGCATTATTTGTGTTGTCACCTCTGTTGCTTCCAAAATGGTTTTAATAACCAAACTATAATTTTTGTATGACCTGATGTTATATTGTTCTGAATTGTTGTTCACCGCCCTGGTTTTTAGAAGGGCGGTATACAAATAAAGTTTTTATTATTTATTATTATTATTATTATAATGTCATACCTCCAGGAAATGAAGTTGTGCAGCCATTTCAATGAATCAAAATTATGTCAATCTTGTTGGGACAACTGCTGGATTTTTTTTAACAACTTACTTATTCCATAAGATACAAAAAATGTTTGCATAGAAGTACGTCATACTAAATTCAGTGGAACATACAATAATTGTATGTAGGGATCCAGTCTACTGAAGTTTTAAAGTAAATGAAGTAACTGTTAAAGCTGGACTGACAACTTTAGTGTTGTTTTCAAAATGTACTGTAGGGTTTTAAATTGTTCTGTAGGATTACGGGTAATAAACTCAAGTGCTTGTTTATACAAAGAGATGCTCTAGTTAGCATTCCACTGAGATAAAGCTTATAAGGTAGCATCATTTGTATTACACAAATTAGCTGTCATACACAGCACATTTGGGCAGACAACAACCCCCCTGAAGAGCAGAAACCCAAGCCCAGAGGAACCAACCTGTCAGCTCTGTTTTGAGGTTTTGTAGACTGTGTGAAAACTGCAGTATCAAATATATTCTAGGAAAAAGTGACGTGCCTAACCACTCCTATTCCCTGGAAAAAGCAACAGAAACTCTTTAGTGCTATACGTTTGAGTAGCATAAGATAAATATTTATGAAAGCGGCTGGGGAAACTAAGGGGTTTCTACAAACATGTGACGTATGTCTAAAAAACATTGTCCTCGTGATGTTGAACTTGTAGATCTTGCTTTCTGTTGAAATATCATTTTTTCTGAATGTTAGGGTGGAGAGCTTATTGTTAGGTCACTGTGTGGAGACATACTGTGGAAGGACTTAAAGAGGGTTAGTTGGATATTACATGAGAAGTGTGTGTGCAAGAGAGTTCAGATCTGTAGAGACTACTCCAATATGTCTGCCTAGCTGTCTTGTATTCATGTTTGCCACCCTACCCATGGATCATAGAATTTGCCCAATGATCATATGTGTCTGGAGCGGTCCTGGCTTGGAGTGGTTTTTATTGCCTCCTATCTTTGTCAGCAGTTCCAAACTGGGGTCTCCAGATGTTGCTGGATTACAGTTTCCTGAATCTCCCCATTTTTTCCTGGGTTTTCTGGAAACTGAAGTCCAGTAACATATGGGGACCCAGATTTGGGAAACATTGCCCTATCAGAGGAGAAAAGAATAGTCACAGATGGTTGACTTAATGGATTACGTGGACATTGCAGTTTCACAAACAATATAAACAGGCTGATAAATTGTCACAGGTTATGCCAGTTTTGTGGATAGAATGAATCTGAATTATATATTGGAAGCAAAGAAAGCTTAATAGCAAAAAACAATTTTGGGAATTTTTGAGTGGGGATGAAAGTTGCACTCATCTCCAAGGAAATTCAGTGAAGGTTATACAAAATAGTATTGTTTGCTGAAGGAACTAATGATTCTGGAATGATTTAGCATCTCCAGTTGTGTTGTCTCTGTCATTATTACTGTGCTATATGCTTTCAAAAGTACAGGATGACAAAGAAATTCTGCTTTTTAAAAAGGCAGATGAACTTGGCATTCTCCTGTTTCACTATTTTAGAACTCAAATTTCTCTCTTTATAATAAAATGGTGCATAGAATGACTGCATTAGGTTAATTCCTAGATTATAGGATACAGCTGAAATGAAAAGGTTTCAAAACTTTAATTTTATGTAGTCTAGGAAGGGGAAAAAGATGTTTAAATGGAACAAATCTAATTCAATTATATAAACTTTAAATGGAAGTACTTGATAATGTCAGAAAGATTAGCTTCTTCTAGGACAGGATAAATGATGAGTCTATGAAGCAAAAGACAGCTCCAACATTTAAATTCAAAAGAGCACCAAGAAGTTCTTTGTATAACCTGGCAAAAATATAGAAAAGTCTTACAGGTACCATTTCTCCAGCAAGTTTAAGTACTTTTCAGCTATTCAATAAAAACAGTGTATGGTTGGTCATTATAGACCAGCAGGCAGCTGATGATAAATATTCCAGACTTAGCAATTGAAATATGTGTTATATTTTCTATAATTTATTTTAAAAAATGGTTGCATTTAAATAACTGATGAAAATAGGGGATAAATCAACTATATGTAGTTGGATATGTATAATTAGTTAGTAGTTTGAATTTCTTCCGTTGAACATATTGGAGTTCATTGATGTTCCCCCTTCCCACTTTATCCTCACAAGACCCCTGCTAGGTGGGTAAACATGGCTCAGAAGATATTAGAGTCTCCCAGGCCTCAATCTATCACATCAACATCTATAACACACTGGATCTTTCATAGGTTTCTAATGAGAGCTTTTTGTGTTTTGTATATCACATTCAGTATATCCTTGTGTCTATTCCTCTTACTGTTATTTGTTATTGGAGCCTCCTGCTGGATACAGTTAGAACCAAATTTCATAAGAGGAAATAAATGTGCCTAAAACTGGACCCTTGAATTACTATGAACACTCTGAATGTTGTTCCATAAACTTAATCATACGTCATGTGCTTAGAAAATCTATAAATGTGTGAGGAAGTTGGGAATTCTGATTTGCTAGCTTTTTAACACATTGTATATCCTCTCATGGTTATATTCCCCATTTGGCCATGGAAACCCACTGGGTGACTTTGGAAGAGTCACACACTCTCAGTCCCAGAAACCTCTGTGATAGGTTCCCCTTAGGGTCACCATAAGTTGGAAGTGTTGTTTTGAAGGCAGAAAACATCAACAAATATCCTCCCACCTATTCCCCCATTTGTATCCCCCAAATGCTCCACAGTGGCTGGTACATGCAGCTGTAAAACATACTATACTATAATTCGTGCAATGCAAATGTAAGTTTGCCATTTAATTAGGTTTTGTTTTCCAAATAAACATCTAGATCATTGCATCTCATATCTGTCTCACTGATTTGAAAACTAGACAAGTAATTTCCAAACATCTTGTACACATCATATTTAGTTGCGCAGAAACCAAACAGTTTTTGACTAAATGGCTCTGCATAGTGTACACCTACTCTTACTTCTATTAACCATTGATTTATGCTTCAATGTGAAATTATTATATCAGTGCTTAAACTAATCAGGGAAGTTTCTGACATTAGGCATGTCAGAGCGAAAACAGTATTTCGGTTCAGTTCTTCTGTACTTCAGTCTGCTATTTGTTACCATTCTATGTAATTCTCTTTAGAAGGATTGAGTGGGAGAATGCCTCGAGACAGGCATATTGTCAGTGATGGGGTGGCCACCTCCTTGGTTCTTCCAGTCCATTCCAAGCTGCATAATTCACCCTTTCCCCTTCTTTCTGTATCTTACAGCTTCCAGATTCCTCCCACTCATAACAGCAGGGTTTGCAGTAGTGAGAGAAGATCGTGCACTTTTTGGGTGTCATACCTAGCAGGGGGTGTAAGTAAAAAGGTTGCCCCATCTTGTAATGATGCTGCTTAGAAGGAATGACTCAGAAGAAGTTGAAAGAGCAGGGCTGGGGAGTCACCTTGTCACTTTCTTAGAGTGAAATGTATCTGAATCAAACTGGGATGTGGGCAGCATTCTTCTTTGTAAAAGCTGCCCTTCCTCAAGAACATCTTCTGAATGATGTCAACATGATTATATTCCTTTCCCCCAAGACAACCCATTCTGAATCATCACCTCTTTCCTCTCATGTAAAAGTGGAACCATTGCATTATTACTTAGGTATATTCTACATAAAACTAGCAGAAAAAAAGAATTGAAACTATTCAAAATTGGTTGGAGAGACTGAAGTTAGTGAAATAAGTGCCATATGTCTCATCTATATCTGATGGGAAATGTTTAGCTGGGTCTTATGTAGCCTGACAGATCCCCAATATCTTGGTTACATAAGCGTTATATTTTATTTGGAAAAAGAAGTTCTTGAAAACACCTTGAAAACACAAGAATCTAGGCTTATCCATTTATTGAAATGGAAGACCTCATTTCAGAGCTTCCTTGGCTGCATCTGCACTGCAAAAATAATCCAGTTTGACACCACTTTAACTGTCATGACTCAATGCTATGTAATGAAATTCAATGCTCTAATGCCCCCAATAAACCACAGTTCCAGAATTCCATAGCATTGAGCCATGGTGGTTAAAGTGGGGTCAAGATGGATTATTTCTGCAGTGCAGATGCAGCCAAGGAAGCTCTGAAATGAGGTCTTATCAACCAGATTAATGTGACCAGCTCACAGCTGAAGTCAACTACCAATTAAGGATGTTAGCTCCAGTTTCCAATCCAATACATAAATTTAGGAGCCAAACAAAGAGAGATTTACAATTAGTTACTTCCATATGAAATGAAATGAACAAACAAAATATTAGCTATGTTTTGCAGGAATAATGTTTACTGATGTGGTGTGGAGGGACTGATGTGGTGTGGAGCCACTCTTACCTCTTTGCTCTTTATGTCAAGACAAGAAAGTTTTGTTTACAGGTAAGACATTTCTTTATGGGGTAAACAGCTTTTAGAAAAGTGAATTAAAAATAGAGCATTTGATAGCCTTGGATTAGATTGGTTGTGTCTACATGGGCCAGAATATTCCAAGAGTAAACTGGAATATTGTAGCCCTGTCGCTGGTCTGACATCCCCCTACATTACCTGGGCACTGCGAAGCAACGTTGGGTGACTGTTCACATGTGTGTCCTGCTGTACCATTTGCACTTCTGGCCTCAGAAGGAGCAACTTGTGCTATGGGTGGCACAGCAGGACTCACGTGCAAACAGTCCCACATAAAGTGCATTGTAGTATCTAACTAAGATGTTACCAGCACAAGGACTACAGTGACTAATTTATAGAAACACAAAATGATCCACAGATTAGAAATGCTCAATAAACATTCAAGTATCCCAAAAGGGGACACCATAGATTGCAGTAACCACAGGACCATAGCATTAATCTATGTAAGCAAAGTGATACTCAAGATTTTACAACCAGGGCTTTTACTGTATATGGAGCAAGGTATTGCAGATATCCAAGCTGGGTTCAGAAATTAAGAAACACTAGAGATCATATTGCAAAGTACACTGACTATTGGAATGCACTAAATAATTTCAGAAGAAAATCATCCTTTTCTTTACAGATTGCAGCAAAGCATTTTATTAAATGGATAATTAAAAATGTGGATTATTCCAAAATACAGATTGTCCTGTACTGTGGACAAGAGGCCACTTTCAGAACAAAATGTGAAGCAACATATTAATTTCCTGTTGACAAGGGACTCAGAGAAATCTGCATTTTATCACTATATCAGTTTCACTTTTATGCATATAATTTACATGTAATGGAAAGCAGGAGTAGACTCAGAGGAAGGAAGTGTGAAATTTGAAAGAGTTTAATGAACATAAACAATTTCGGATACATAACTTTAAAAGGCTGAAGACACTGAAAGAGATGTTCTATACCTTGACTCAGGCATAAATCAAAATGAGGATTAGGAGAAAACTAGGACTTGGAAAGGCTAGATCATATCCTCAAATATAAAGATATATAGTTATATATCAAAGGGAATCACCCATGGCATAGCCTTTCTGTTTTCTGTGTAAAATTATGAAACCTGGCTGATCTTTTAGTAAAACTTAGGTGATAATCCCTCCCTCAGCTGATCCGTTTACACTATTATCTGAGACAATCATGCTTTTTCTGACATACAGAAATAATTAGTCTTGGACATTCTAATAATAACTATTGCCAATAGCTTATTATCAATTATTATCAGATTGATTTCCTGACATGCCATAGCAATCCCTCTCAGTACAATTATTCTTAGTTGTTGTCACCTTCCAAAAAAATGAAGGAAATTCTACTATGCAATTACTTTATATTCAAAGACCGTGTCAATATCTGCTTATCATAAGCCTGGAGTGACTCACATTTACAAAGGAAGCTGAATAGAAAATGCAAATTAAAAGCTAAAGGTAAAATTATTTCTTTCATCCAAATTCCAATGTTCTTATTAAATATCTGAAACGTAAATTATTTCAAATCCAGCTGAACTCAAACTTTTCTGTTTACTCATTCAGAAGCTTGCTAACTTCAGCAGGACAGTGGTGGAGGGGGATTGTTGCTCAAAACTGTGACATGGTTTTGCAAAAGATATGGGGTTTCTGGAGAACAAGAGATACCAAAGGAGTATATGCTGGATCATCATTCTCTGTCACCCCATTAGTATCTAGTCTGCTCAGGGTTGTTGTTGTGTGCCTTCTAAATTATGTTGACCCTAAAGTGAACCTATCATGAGGTTATCTTGGCAAGCAAAGGTTTGTCATTGCCTTCCCCTACAGCTGAGAGCACACGACTTGCTGAAAGGTCAACAGTGGGTTCCATGGTCGAATAGGGAATCGAACCCTGGTCTCTAGAGTTGTGGTTTCTAAACAGAGGTGGAAAATCTCTCAGGGGCTATGCATGCAGTCCAAAGCAGTGGCCTCCAGCCACTACTTTGACAACCAGATTAAGGCCACAGCAAACACATGCCACAGCCCCAATTTGGTCTTTCCAAGGTGTGAAAGGGAGCCACAAAAAGCAGCTCTTTTTGTGCCCGAAAAGGGTGCCATAGCCATGGTACTGCAGCTTTATAGTGCTCCTTCAGCAGTGCATTGTGTGGACGCAGCACCGGGGAGTGCCTTGATGCTACGTGCCATTCGGTTTGGTGCACGGTGTTACACTGCCCTGAGGGCAGAGCCAGAGCGTGCATCGTGCAGACATTACACCCCAACTCTGCCCCCAAGCTGGCCTTTCAGGTTGGTCTGTACATGGCCTTTGTCTTGTATTTCTTGCCTTTATTTTCTTAATTCAACCTGCATTTTCTTTCCATCTTCACTTCACATGGGGTTGTCAGACACTGGTCAAATAAAATGCCCTCCCCCCTGTCATTTTGACTGTTCAAATGATGTATGGCCAGTTCAGCACGAAAACCAGCACTAGTATACCCCAACCCCCTCCACTAATGAAGTGAAATAATTCACCTTTTGGCATGACAAGTATCCAGGTAAAATTGGGCCTCCTGTTAGTAGGACAAAATGGTGGCAATTAGAGGGTTGCAAAGTATTGCTGTGCCTAATGAAGCCTTTTTAGCACTATTCTAAGTAGATTTCTGACACCGGACAGAATAACATACCCCTTTCCTTTGGCAGAGTTGAGAGATTACCACACAAGGCTTTAAAATAGCTATTAAACGTCCAAAACACACTGCAAAAATAATCCAATTTGAGACAGCTTTAACTGCCCTGGCTCAGTGCTAAGGAATCCTAGGAATTGTAGTTTATTGTGGCACCAGAGCTTTCTGACAGAGTAGGATCAATGTCTTGCAAACACTACAGTTCCCAGAATTCCCTAGCATTGAGCCAGGGCTGTTAAAATGGTCTTGAACTGGATTATTTATGCAGTGCGCTTTGGACAAAAGTTACAGAATAGCACCTTTGGCAATACTTATTACACAACACTGTCTTTGTCTTTTCCTTGCTTTGCTATCAGGCATGGTGGTTAGGGCATCCCTTTTCACTGACAGAGAAAATCTGTTAATAAGCTCCCAATCACCCTGCAGTCCCATTATTCTCCAGGTGTGAAATGTCAATTCTACTTCAGTTCCAATATTAGCAGTCATATGATGTTAATGTCTCCTCCTCTTCACCTGTCCCCCCTCCCTCTTTCCATACTTTTATTTGTTTTTTCTGCTTTCTTGTTTTTCTCCCTTTTAAAAAAAATTTAAACTGCAATAGCATAACTCCAGAATTGTATTAAAAATAAACTAATATAATATAAAATCCAAAAGACACATTGGGAAGGACATAGGGCAGGGAAGCGGGTTTCAGGGGGAGTGCAAAAGAAAGCGCAAGGGCCCACTGATAGCAGAAACAGCTCTAATTGCACTATTGTGGAGATGTGCAATAATGGCTGCTCCAAAACTGAAATGCCTCCATATTCTTTAACTAATGTGGTAAGAATGGGTCTTGTGTGAAATTCCTTAGTCTGATCTCACCTCATTGTCAGTCTCAGTGACAAAAGCAGACTCAGGCGATTATCACACTACCATTCTTAAAGCGTTGCTATTCCACTTTAACTGCTCTGACTGCCTCTTGTTGCATTTTGGGATTTGTAGTTCAATCGGGCCTAAGAGATCTATGATTGAATATTCTAAATGCCTCCTTCCTAAACTACAAATCCCAGAACAAAACAGGACGCAGCTAGAGCAGTTAAAGTTGAATAGCAAGGTTTTAAGAGTGTAGTGTGATAATCTCCTTAGTCTGGCCTAGGAATCACATTTTCAGTAACAACAGGCTTACTCTTCTCATAATCCTTTTTTTGCTGGGATTTGGCTTTTCCACATTTGCAGGCTAGCTAGAGGGGAACATGCTTGAGAGTCTACATGGTGCAGAATGAACACTACCCACAGATTAACCAACTGATCGCAACCATCCTAAAATAGGGCAGTATTTCTTATTCAGAAGATAGGACTTTGCACACCAGCCCCCCAGTTCCTTGACATCTTCATTTTCAGAAATGAAGCATTAGCATCATATGAAGAACAGGAAACAACAGCGATAGATTCTATACAGCAATGGGATTCATGCTATAACAGCAAATCCAGGGAGAATTAGAAGCAATAGTATTGTATGCTCCCAAAGTTAGCCTAGTTTTCATTTCAGAAGCCATCCCTCCCAGTGGGATCTACTTGAATCTATATTGGCAGGCAGAGCACTAAGCATATACTTCTAACTGGGTTATCTAGCCTCTAGAGAGAAAACTCCATGATACTGTGCCATAAGATCTAAAATGGAAAATACTGCAGCATTCATGGCTCTGCAAACTGTTGTAAGCATCTTGTTCTGAATTAATCTAACTGCACAGAGAATTCTATATGGGAAAAACAAACATGTCTGGTTAACTATCTGAATGGTGGATGGCTTGAGGAAAGGCCCACATCTTGATATCTCATAAGCCCTCTTCAGGCATTACCACATCTTCTTCAAGAGGGAGATCCTGACTCTGGCCCCCTGCTTTGTTCTTTCTGTCACAGGGGAAGTGATGCATCTAAAAAGGATAGGTTCCTTTTCATACGGAGTCTCTCCTTGTGAGCAAGAACCTTGGAAAGTCAAGAATCTTTTCCATATGAAAAAGATTCACATAAACATGCCCGGCACAGGCCCTTGTTTAAAGTTGTGACCCTTGTTTAAATCAATAGTTTATGTTTTGTCCATACACTACATTTGGTCTGGAGATAATTTTACAATTGATATCTAGCAGGAACACTATGGTAAATTGCCAAAGGAAAGCAATCTTTTCTGAGGCAACATGGGAATAAAGTGTGTGTATATACACATTGTTAGGGCAGTGTCTTTTCCCCCTCAGAGCCTGGTGTGTCAAAAATAATTAATTTTGGAAAGTACAATCACTCAGTTTCTCTGACACTTTTTTTATCAGCTGGCATCAACGTTTGTATCTAGCCTGAAACTTTCCCCTTATTTGGGAAATGTTGGTATGCTGGTACATCATCAAGATAAGAGTTCTGTTGATTTTGCTGATAAGAAGATACTGCAGTGAACTGTATTTACGAATGAACTTGAAAGCACATTTAAAGTTGCAAAAGACTGTTACTAGGATGTTTGTAATTCGTGCAGTAATATAATGGATTATATTTCATTGTGCATCTGAATGGAATACAGTATCTATTATGTCAACATTACATGACAGATTATTAATACACTGCCACTTTTATCAGTAGATACCAATCGGCAGTGACAGCCATGAACTTGAAACTGCTCTGTTTCCCCCTAAGTATCCTTGCCTTCTAAATCACTTTCCTCCTCTCAATATAAATGATTTTCTGCACCACAAAGAACAACTGTATGCATTTGTCCTGCCACAAAATTGATGACCTTCAGGTTGTTAAGTAATATATTAGTGCACAACAGTAGGTCATAAATCAACATACAAATTAGTTTTGTTCATGCTGCTTTCTACCAAATAATAGAGGGCTTGTCTATGTATATAGTATATGGGCAAGTTGGAAATTCATATTTGCAACATGCACACTGAAGTTATATGGTCTACCTTGCTATCCTATAATTGGATTATAATTGTTAGATTTCATGGTATGTTCATGAAGGAAACAACTGAGCTGTCCACTGTCCCATTCTGAAGTGTGATGCAGAACATTAAGGATTGAGCAAGCACATTGGAAAGAGCTGGAAATCACATTTGGGACTTTTATCCTCCTTCTATATAGATAAAAGTATGTGGCTAGAATAGCTCTTATGTGAGGTGAACCACATAGCAAGACCCCAGTGAAACTATAGCATTGCTGTCATTTTCTGAAAGCATTTCTCTATAGAGAGAAGAATCAATTATGTTCTTTGTGATGGGCTTCTTCAGGATAAAGAGAAGAATTGTTATTTATGCTATATCACTGTTATAGGATTAGAATGCATGACAAGAAAAATGCTTACCAGTATACAACTACCATTTGAGGAGTGTAGGTAGGAAAACATAGCTTAGAGATAAGAGATCTATCGGCCCTTGGCCATTTTTGAAGTTTGGGTCCAGTCAATCCTTTGGTTAATTGGAATGGTTGAATGAATGTGTGACTTGCATCTTTTCATCACATGAAGAGTTCAGTATTTGCTTCAGTTAGTATCAAGAAAATGCAGACACCCTTGGGCATACTCTGTAAGCAACAGCAGAAAGTGGATCATTTCTTTTCTAATTTAAGGCGCATTCCCCCTGGCTCAGTAGCTACCTAATCCTTTATTTAATCATGCTGAATTTCCTAGAATTGCTAGTGGACATTTTCACCCCATATGAAACACAGCCTGAGCAACTAAAACAGAATCAGAAATCAAGGGTGAAACAGTGGAGCCATGGTACACGTATTGGTTGTAAATCCAAACATATCATTGTTTTAAAAACAACAACCTTGTTTTGCTTATTAGAATTATATTGGAAGAAAGTCTTCTGACTAGCTGTCATATTTTTTCCCAGGCCTGTAGGCTAGATTTTGCTTCTGCCGTATGTTCTTCATTTTGCATAAATTACTTTTAATCAATGAGATTTACACATCTGCATCATTATCCTAAAAACGATGTTCTAGCATACTGAATTGCTGATGCCTGAAACAGAGAAGCAAATGTCACCATCACTGCCCAGTTCAGGTACATAATACTTAAAGCTAAGGGAAGCAATGTTGCACAGTGGTTTCATGTTGGATTAGGATTCCAGCAGACTAGGATAAGACTAGGTTCAGCCACAGAAACTCATTGAATGATCTTGGGCAAATCATACTATTTCACCCTTAGAGGAAGGCAATGGCAAATCGTGCCAAGAAAACCCCATGATACATTCACTTTAGGATGACTTGAAGACCACAACAACAACACAAGCAAAAGCTAGGCAGGTTATTTTGCCCAGTAAGCAAAAATAAAATGCAGTGGGCCCTCTGTATCAGCAGACTTGCCATCTGAGAAAAGGAGACTCATAAGGGAGAGGGTGGCACAGAAGGAGGAGGAGGAGAAGCAGGTAGCGGTAGTGGGAGCAGTAGTGGGAGCAACAGGAGGAGGAGACAGAGGAAGAGGAGGAAGAGGCAGTGGTGGCGGTGGGAAAAGAAAGAGGGAGGAGGAAGAAGAAGAAGAGGCAGTAGTGGCAGCAGGAAAAGAAAGAGGGAGGAGGAAGAGGCAGAGGCGGTGACAGTGGGGTAAAGAGGAGGAGGAAGAGGAAGAGGCAACAGCACTGGGAAGAGACAGAGGAGGAGGAAGAGGAGCAAGGAGGAAGAGGAGGAGGTCCCCTGCTACCCACCATAGTGAGAGCAGCACAGTGGGTTTCCAGCAGCTGCATCACCATTGTGGAAAATGGGACTTGAGCATCCGCAGAGAGCTCTGAAACGGATCCCCATGGATACTGAGGGAGAACTGTAAAAAAAAACATAAGCAATTCTCCCCATCTCTGGAAATAAAAATACAGTATGAACTCATTGAATAACCAAATCTTTTCTATCTTTTCATGGCACCCACACATGCAGCCTGAGACAACCATCTCAGTCTGTCTGAAGAAGGAGCTGGCTCTGAAGTGAAAGTGTGGGTGCTTTCAAATTAAGGATGTAATTAGGGATGCCATTCTTTATTTTATTGAAAGAAATGGTGGTTAATGTTAGCATTCTTTCTACTATTCATAGTGTGAGACATATTCTGTAGAAAACTGAACTTTTTTGCACAGAAATCAGCTTTTTGTACATAGGAAGCAGCACACTATTTTTTGTGTAGATTTTTTTTTTCTGTACAGAAAATGCTGCTGTTGGGGGCATTATAACAACAACAACAACAACAATAACAACATTTATTACGGCACACAGCCAGCACAAAGCAGTAAAAGGTATTCGTGAAATTCAAGGAAAATATGCTCATGTATACACAACATAAGTAAAATGTGGTTACAGTTGGGGACATTATGTGCAAAATTCACACATGGTACTTTAATATAGAAAATTGTATTTTCTGTGCAGCAAACAACATTATCTGCACAGAAATACTACTGGACTTTCATCAGTCCAGGATTTTCCTCATCATATTTTCCTGACACTCAAGAAACACATTTTTGAGTATTTTTTCTAAATATTTCCAAATGTTCTTTCCATCCATTTCATATCCAAGTGCTGCAGTGTGAAATATATGCTGTGCAAACTGAATGAGCATCCAACTCTCTCTAATTCAAGTGAGGTAAATACATCCACCTTCTAATAACAACAACAACAACAATAATAATAATAATAATAATTTATATTCCGCTTAATCACTTGGGATCCAAGTGGATTACATCAATAAAACAAGATACAGTTAAAATTCTAAAAAACCCTATCCCTCCCCCCAGTATAAAAACATAGTTATACTAAAAAGAGATTAAACCAGAAAGAGATTAAAACAATAGTATAAAATCACAGTTAAAATCAGTTGAGGATTTGTAAAAAGAAAAAGAAAAAAAGAAATGTATAGCAGGATCCAGATAAGATGGAAAGTGGGGTGGAGAAAAGAGGAGAGAAGTGGGGGGGGGGGGGGGGGGGGGGAGACAGGAAAATAGAGGTGGGCCTAGTCTGGAAAGGCCTGCCGGAAGAGATCCACATCCCTGAAATATATAAGAGAGTAAAAACAATAA
>NC_056523.1:237983229-238003529 GCF_019175285.1 Sceloporus undulatus
TGGCATCATAAACACCTTTTCATTGGGAAAAGGAAGGGGTGGTTATTACTGATTTCCCCTCAGCTTGCAACTCTGTATATTCCTAAATATCTGATCCTTCTTTTCACAACAAGAGCACTGAAATGAGTGAAAGGCATGGATGATAAAGGCCTCATCCACCCAGGGCAGTGGTTAGTGGCAGGGCTGGCTTCAAAAGTTATTATTTTGCAGTTCATACCCTTTCAATATTTTGGCCCTGGAGAAAGGTAGCTGAGAGAGTGGAAGTATTGTGAAGAAAGGATGAAAAAATCAAGGGGGTGACTTTCTTTCACTCAATTTCCTTGGCACTTTCCTTCTTAAAAAAAATAATAATTATAAAACTGCTAAGACAGTTTTTCACACAGGACATCTATTTGGGCAAAATGAGAAGAAAGCAAGTAGACCAGTCACTTATACTTTGAAAACCATGACAACCCACAAGACAAACATATTCACAAATGAATTTCATATAAGTGTTTCACTGTTTGGTCAAGGAAACAGAAAAACCAACCAATAAGCAATATGCAGCATTAAGCGGTGTGGCACAAACCACTATCAATTACTAATCTGGACGAACCATGTTTTTCTTTAAGACTTAAATCAACTGTTTCTGTAATTTTTCGAATTGGATACTAATTGGTGATGTTTAAAACATTTACTATCACTTTATATTTGCTTCCTTGAAAATTCCTGTGATTAAAATGTGAGGAAAATATTTTAAATAAGCACACACAAACCTGTTACTGTAACTGCTGTCTTATGTTGACTTTTTCAGTTTTGTGCTACTTCAGCATTTTCTTCAAATTTCTGTGTCACACTGACAAATATTTTCTGTTTTTTTTAAAAATTATTATTATTTATTTCAGGTCTCAGGGTGGAGAATTCAGGACCGAATCAAAATCTACACACTCAGGGTAAGATGTGCTACATTTTTGCTGTGATGCAATTAGTAAGTTTAGAAACCATATTCCTGTGGATTTGGTTCATTGCTCAGTGACTGAGAATAGACATGTTTTGCTTTCTGAACATATTTTTGGGGTACTGGGGAAGAGGTGGCATGTTTGAAGGCAGATGGTTTACTCTAAGAAGAAGAAAAACCAACCACATTTCTATATAGTATTATTGCAACGTTATGTTTCCCTAGTAATTCTACCTGCTACCCTTCTTTTATTGATAAATGTTTTTCATAGCCTGTATTTTGTGGTAACTTACATGGTTGTTTTAAAAAACTTGACTGTGTTAAGTCAAATCTTGTTCATTATTGTGAAGTAATCATTTTAAAACCAAGTGATACTCTTTTCGGAGTTTCTTGTCCTATTGTTTTGGAACGGATAACATTTCAGAGTGGATTTTAAAACACAATTGAGATATAGTTCATTATAAAAATAGCAGATGCCATCGTTGAAGTAAATATAATTTGTAGAAACTGGAAGCCTCATCAAAAGAGATTTTATGAAGATATATTTCATGAAAATATATTTAGAGGCTACCAGAAGGAGAAAGCATTATTTGTGTTGTCACCTCTGTTGCTTCCAAAATGGTTTTAATAACCAAACTATAATTTTTGTATGACCTGATGTTATATTGTTCTGAATTGTTGTTCACCGCCCTGGTTTTTAGAAGGGCGGTATACAAATAAAGTTTTTATTATTTATTATTATTATTATTATAATGTCATACCTCCAGGAAATGAAGTTGTGCAGCCATTTCAATGAATCAAAATTATGTCAATCTTGTTGGGACAACTGCTGGATTTTTTTTAACAACTTACTTATTCCATAAGATACAAAAAATGTTTGCATAGAAGTACGTCATACTAAATTCAGTGGAACATACAATAATTGTATGTAGGGATCCAGTCTACTGAAGTTTTAAAGTAAATGAAGTAACTGTTAAAGCTGGACTGACAACCTTAGTGCTGTTTTCAAAATGTACTGTAGGGTTTTAAATTGTTCTGTAGGATTACGGGTAATAAACTCAAGTGCTTGTTTATACAAAGAGATGCTCTAGTTAGCATTCCACTGAGATAAAGCTTATAAGGTAGCATCATTTGTATTACACAAATTAGCTGTCGTACACAGCACATTTGGGCAGACAACAACCCCCCTGAAGAGCAGAAACCCAAGCCCAGAGGAACCAACCTGTCAGCTCTGTTTTGAGGTTTTGTAGACTGTGTGAAAACTGCAGTATCAAATATATTCTAGGAAAAAGTGACGTGCCTAACCACTCCTATTCCCTGGAAAAAGCAACAGAAACTCTTTAGTGCTATACGTTTGAGTAGCATAAGATAAATATTTATGAAAGCGGCTGGGGAAACTAAGGGGTTTCTACAAACATGTGACGTATGTCTAAAAAACATTGTCCTCGTGATGTTGAACTTGTAGATCTTGCTTTCTGTTGAAATATCATTTTTTCTGAATGTTAGGGTGGAGAGCTTATTGTTAGGTCACTGTGTGGAGACATACTGTGGAAGGATTTAAAGAGGGTTAGTTGGATATTACATGAGAAGTGTGTGTGCAAGAGAGTTCAGATCTGTAGAGACTACTCCAAAATGTCTGCCTAGCTGTCTTGTATTCATGTTTGCCACCCTACCCATGGATCATAGAATTTGCCCAATGATCATATGTGTCTGGAGTGGTCCTGACTTGGAGTGGTTTTTATTGCCTACTTTCTTTGTCAGCAGTTCCAAACTGGGGTCTCCAGATGTTGCTGGATTACAGTTTCCTGAATCTCCCCATTTTTTCCTGGGTTTTCTGGAAACTGAAGTCCAGTAACATATGGGGACCCAGATTTGGGAAACATTGCCCTATCAGAGGAGAAAAGAATAGTCACAGATGGTTGACTTAATGGATTACGTGGACATTGCAGTTTCACAAACAATATAAACAGGCTGATAAATTGTCACAGGTTATGCCAGTTTTGTGGATAGAATGAATCTGAATTATATATTGGAAGCAAAGAAAGCTTAATAGCAAAAAACAATTTTGGGAATTTTTGAGTGGGGATGAAAGTTGCACTCATCTCCAAGGAAATTCAGTGAAGGTTATACAAAATAGTATTGTTTGCTGAAGGAACTAATGATTCTGGAATGATTTAGCATCTCCAGTTGTGTTGTCTCTGTCATTATTACTGTGCTATATGCTTTCAAAAGTACAGGATGACAAAGAAATTCTGCTTTTTAAAAAGGCAGATGAACTTGGCATTCTCCTGTTTCACTATTTTAGAACTCAAATTTCTCTCTTTATAATAAAATGGTGCATAGAATGACTGCATTAGGTTAATTCCTAGATTATAGGATACAGCTGAAATGAAAAGGTTTCAAAACTTTAATTTTATGTAGTCTAGGAAGGGGAAAAAGATGTTTAAATGGAACAAATCTAATTCAATTATATAAACTTTAAATGGAAGTACTTGATAATGTCAGAAAGATTAGCTTCTTCTAGGACAGGATAAATGATGAGTCTATGAAGCAAAAGACAGCTCCAACATTTAAATTCAAAAGAGCACCAAGAAGTTCTTTGTATAACCTGGCAAAAATATAGAAAAGTCTTACAGGTACCATTTCTCCAGCAAGTTTAAGTACTTTTCAGCTATTCAATAAAAACATTGTATGGCTGGTCATTATAGACCAGCAGGCAGCTGATGATAAATATTCCAGACTTAGCAATTGAAAAATGTGTTATATTTTCTATAATTTATTTTAAAAAATGGTTGTATTTAAATAACTGATGAAAATAGGGGATAAATCAACTATATGTAGTTGGATATGTATAATTAGTTAGTAGTTTGAATTTCTTCCGTTGAACATATTGGAGTTCATTGATGTTCCCCCTTCCCACTTTATCCTCACAAGACCCCTGCTAGGTGGGTAAACATGGCTCAGAAGATATTAGAGTCTCCCAGGCCTCAATCTATCACATCAACCTCTATAACACACTGGATCTTTAATTGGTTTCAAATGAGAACTTTTTGTGTTTTGTATATCACTTTCAGTATATCCTTGTGTCCATTCCTCTTCCTGTTATTTGTTATTGGAGCCTCCTGCTGGATACAGTTAGAACCAAATTTCATAAGAGGAAATAAATGTGCCTAAAACTGGACCCCTGAATTACTATGAACACTCTGAATGTTGTTCCATAAACTTAATCATACGTCATGTGCTTAGAAAATCTATAAATGTGTGAGGAAGTTGGGAATTCTGATTTGTTAGCTTTTTAACACATTGTATATCCTCTCACGGTTATATTCCCCATTGGCCATGGAAACCCACTGGGTGACTTTGGAAGAGTCACACACTCTCAGTCCCAGAAACCTCTGTGATAGGTTCCCCTTAGGGTCACCATAAGTTGGAAGTGTTGTTTTGAAGGCAGAAAACATCAACAAATATCCTCCCACCTATTCCCCCATTTGTATCCCCCAAATGCTCCACAGTGGCTGGTACATGCAGCTGTAAAACATACTATACTATAATTCGTGCAATGCAAATGTAAGTTTGCCATTTAATTAGGTTTTGTTTTCCAAATAAACATCTAGATCATTGCATCTCATATCTGTCTCACTGATTTGAAAACTAGACAACAAGTAATTTCCAAACATCTTGTACACATCATATTTAGTTGCGCAGAAACCAAACAGTTTTTGACTAAATGGCTCTGCATAGTGTACACCTACTCTTACTTCTATTAACCATTGATTTATGCTTCAGTGTGAAATTATTATATCAGTGCTTAAACTAATCAGGGAAGTTTCTGACATTAGGCATGTCAGAGCGAAAACAGTATTTCGGTTCAGTTCTTCTGTACTTCAGTCTGCTATTTGTTACCATTCTATGTAATTCTCTTTAGAAGGATTGAGTGGGAGAATGCCTCGAGACAGGCATATTGTCAGTGATGGGGTGGCCACCTCCTTGGTTCTTCCAGTCCATTCCAAGCTGCATAATTCACCCTTTCCCCTTCTTTCTGTATCTTACAGCTTCCAGATTCCTCCCACTCATAACAGCAGGGTTTGCAGTAGTGAGAGAAGATCGTGCACTTTTTGGGTGTCATACCTAGCAGGGGGTGTAAGTAAAAAGGTTGCCCCATCTTGTAATGATGCTGCTTAGAAGGAATGACTCAGAAGAAGTTGAAAGAGCAGGGCTGGGGAGTCACCTTGTCACTTTCTTAGAGTGAAATGTATCTGAATCAAACTGGGATGTGGGCAGCATTCTTCTTTGTAAAAGCTGCCCTTCCTCAAGAACATCTTCTGAATGATGTCAACATGATTATATTCCTTTCCCCCAAGACAACCCATTCTGAATCATCACCTCTTTCCTCTCATGTAAAAGTGGAACCATTGCATTATTACTTAGGTATATTCTACATAAAACTAGCAGAAAAAAAAGAATTGAAACTATTCAAAATTGGTTGGAGAGACTGAAGTTAGTGAAATAAGTGCCATATGTCTCATCTATATCTGATGGGAAATGTTTAGCTGGGTCTTATGTAGCCTGACAGATCCCCAATATCTTGGTTACATAAGCGTTATATTTTATTTGGAAAAAGAAGTTCTTGAAAACACCTTGAAAACACAAGAATCTAGGCTTATCCATTTATTGAAATGGAAGACCTCATTTCAGAGCTTCCTTGGCTGCATCTGCACTGCAAAAATAATCCAGTTTGACACCACTTTAACTGTCATGACTCAATGCTATGTAATGAAATTCAATGCTCTAATGCCCCCAATAAACCACAGTTCCAGAATTCCATAGCATTGAGCCATGGTGGTTAAAGTGGGGTCAAGATGGATTATTTCTGCAGTGCAGATGCAGCCAAGGAAGCTCTGAAATGAGGTCTTATCAACCAGATTAATGTGACCAGCTCACAGCTGAAGTCAACTACCAATTAAGGATGTTAGCTCCAGTTTCCAATCCAATACATAAATTTAGGAGCCAAACAAAGAGAGATTTACAATTAGTTACTTCCATATGAAATGAAATGAACAAACAAAATATTAGCTATGTTTTGCAGGAATAATGTTTACTGATGTGGTGTGGAGGGACTGATGTGGTGTGGAGCCACTCTTACCTCTTTGCTCTTTATGTCAAGACAAGAAAGTTTTGTTTACAGGTAAGACATTTCTTTATGGGGTAAACAGCTTTTAGAAAAGTGAATTAAAAATAGAGCATTTGATAGCCTTGGATTAGATTGGTTGTGTCTACATGGGCCAGAATATTCCAAGAGTAAACTGGAATATTGTAGCCCTGTCGCTGGTCTGACATCCCCCTACATTACCTGGGCACTGCGAAGCAACGTTGGGTGACTGTTCACATGTGTGTCCTGCTGTACCATTTGCACTTCTGGCCTCAGAAGGAGCAACTTGTGCTATGGGTGGCACAGCAGGACTCACGTGCAAACAGTCCCACATAAAGTGCATTGTAGTATCTAACTAAGATGTTACCAGCACAAGGACTACAGTGACTAATTTATAGAAACACAAAATGATCCACAGATTAGAAATGCTCAATAAACATTCAAGTATCCCAAAAGGGGACACCATAGATTGCAGTAACCACAGGACCATAGCATTAATCTATGTAAGCAAAGTGATACTCAAGATTTTACAACCAGGGCTTTTACTGTATATGGAGCAAGGTATTGCAGATATCCAAGCTGGGTTCAGAAATTAAGAAACACTAGAGATCATATTGCAAAGTACACTGACTATTGGAATGCACTAAATAATTTCAGAAGAAAATCATCCTTTTCTTTACAGATTGCAGCAAAGCATTTTATTAAATGGATAATTAAAAATGTGGATTATTCCAAAATACAGATTGTCCTGTACTGTGGACAAGAGGCCACTTTCAGAACAAAATGTGAAGCAACATATTAATTTCCTGTTGACAAGGGACTCAGAGAAATCTGCATTTTATCACTATATCAGTTTCACTTTTATGCATATAATTTACATGTAATGGAAAGCAGGAGTAGACTCAGAGGAAGGAAGTGTGAAAATTGAAAGAGTTTAATGAACATAAACAATTTCGGATACATAACTTTAAAAGGCTGAAGACACTGAAAGAGATGTTCTATACCTTGACTCAGGCATAAATCAAAATGAGGATTAGGAGAAAACTAGGACTTGGAAAGGCTAGATCATATCCTCAAATATAAAGATATATAGTTATATATCAAAGGGAATCACCCATGGCATAGCCTTTCTGTTTTCTGTGTAAAATTATGAAACCTGGCTGATCTTTTAGTAAAACTTAGGTGATAATCCCTCCCTCAGCTGATCCGTTTACACTATTATCTGAGACAATCATGCTTTTTCTGACATACAGAAATAATTAGTCTTGGACATTCTAATAATAACTATTGCCAATAGCTTATTATCAATTATTATCAGATTGATTTCCTGACATGCCATAGCAATCCCTCTCAGTACAATTATTCTTAGTTGTTGTCACCTTCCAAAAAAATGAAGGAAATTCTACTATGCAATTACTTTATATTCAAAGACCGTGTCAATATCTGCTTATCATAAGCCTGGAGTGACTCACATTTACAAAGGAAGCTGAATAGAAAATGCAAATTAAAAGCTAAAGGTAAAATTATTTCTTTCATCCAAATTCCAATGTTCTTATTAAATATCTGAAACGTAAATTATTTCAAATCCAGCTGAACTCAAACTTTTCTGTTTACTCATTCAGAAGCTTGCTAACTTCAGCAGGACAGTGGTGGAGGGGGATTGTTGCTCAAAACTGTGACATGGTTTTGCAAAAGATATGGGGTTTCTGGAGAACAAGAGATACCAAAGGAGTATATGCTGGATCATCATTCTCTGTCACCCCATTAGTATCTAGTCTGCTCAGGGTTGTTGTTGTGTGCCTTCTAAATTATGTTGACCCTAAAGTGAACCTATCATGAGGTTATCTTGGCAAGCAAAGGTTTGTCATTGCCTTCCCCTACAGCTGAGAGCACACGACTTGCTGAAAGGTCAACAGTGGGTTCCATGGTCGAATAGGGAATCGAACCCTGGTCTCTAGAGTTGTGGTTTCTAAACAGAGGTGGAAAATCTCTCAGGGGCTATGCATGCAGTCCAAAGCAGTGGCCTCCAGCCACTACTTTGACAACCAGATTAAGGCCACAGCAAACACATGCCACAGCCCCAATTTGGTCTTTCCAAGGTGTGAAAGGGAGCCACAAAAAGCAGCTCTTTTTGTGCCCGAAAAGGGTGCCATAGCCATGGTACTGCAGCTTTATAGTGCTCCTTCAGCAGTGCATTGTGTGGACGCAGCACCGGGGAGTGCCTTGATGCTACGTGCCATTCGGTTTGGTGCACGGTGTTACACTGCCCTGAGGGCAGAGCCAGAGCGTGCATCGTGCAGACATTACACCCCAACTCTGCCCCCAAGCTGGCCTTTCAGGTTGGTCTGTACATGGCCTTTGTCTTGTATTTCTTGCCTTTATTTTCTTAATTCAACCTGCATTTTCTTTCCATCTTCACTTCACATGGGGTTGTCAGACACTGGTCAAATAAAATGCCCTCCCCCTGTCATTTTGACTGTTCAAATGATGTATGGCCAGTTCAGCACGAAAACCAGCACTAGTATACCCCAACCCCCTCCACTAATAAAGTGAAATAATTCACCTTTTGGCATGACAAGTATCCAGGTAAAATTGGGCCTCCTGTTAGTAGGACAAAATGGTGGCAATTAGAGGGTTGCAAAGTATTGCTGTGCCTAATGAAGCCTTTTTAGCACTATTCTAAGTAGATTTCTGACACCGGACAGAATAACATACCCCTTTCCTTTGGCAGAGTTGAGAGATTACCACACAAGGCTTTAAAATAGCTATTAAACGTCCAAAACACACTGCATAAATAATCCAATTTGAGACAGCTTTAACTGCCCTGGCTCAGTGCTAAGGAATCCTAGGAATTGTAGTTTATTGTGGCACCAGAGCTTTCTGACAGAGTAGGATCAATGTCTTGCAAACACTACAGTTCCCAGAATTCCCTAGCATTGAGCCAGGGCTGTTAAAATGGTCTTGAACTGGATTATTTATGCAGTGCGCTTTGGACAAAAGTTACAGAATAGCACCTTTGGCAATACTTATTACACAACACTGTCTTTGTCTTTTCCTTGCTTTGCTATCAGGCATGGTGGTTAGGGCATCCCTTTTCACTGACAGAGAAAATCTGTTAATAAGCTCCCAATCACCCTGCAGTCCCATTATTCTCCAGGTGTGAAATGTCAATTCTACTTCAGTTCCAATATTAGCAGTCATATGATGTTAATGTCTCCTCCTCTTCACCTGTCCCCCCTCCCTCTTTCCATACTTTTATTTGTTTTTCTGCTTTCTTGTTTTTCTCCCTTTTAAAAAAAATTTAAACTGCAATAGCATAACTCCAGAATTGTATTAAAAATAAACTAATATAATATAAAATCCAAAAGACACATTGGGAAGGACATAGGGCAGGGAAGCGGGTTTCAGGGGGAGTGCAAAAGAAAGCGCAAGGGCCCACTGATAGCAGAAACAGCTCTAATTGCACTATTGTGGAGATGTGCAATAATGGCTGCTCCAAAACTGAAATGCCTCCATATTCTTTAACTAATGTGGTAAGAATGGGTCTTGTGTGAAATTCCTTAGTCTGATCTCACCTCATTGTCAGTCTCAGTGACAAAAGCAGACTCAGGCGATTATCACACTACCATTCTTAAAGCGTTGCTATTCCACTTTAACTGCTCTGACTGCCTCTTGTTGCATTTTGGGATTTGTAGTTCAATCGGGCCTAAGAGATCTATGATTGAATATTCTAAATGCCTCCTTCCTAAACTACAAATCCCAGAACAAAACAGGACGCAGCTAGAGCAGTTAAAGTTGAATAGCAAGGTTTTAAGAGTGTAGTGTGATAATCTCCTTAGTCTGGCCTAGGAATCACATTTTCAGTAACAACAGGCTTACTCTTCTCATAATCCTTTTTTTGCTGGGATTTGGCTTTTCCACATTTGCAGGCTAGCTAGAGGGGAACATGCTTGAGAGTCTACATGGTGCAGAATGAACACTACCCACAGATTAACCAACTGATCGCAACCATCCTAAAATAGGGCAGTATTTCTTATTCAGAAGATAGGACTTTGCACACCAGCCCCCCAGTTCCTTGACATCTTCATTTTCAGAAATGAAGCATTAGCATCATATGAAGAACAGGAAACAACAGCGATAGATTCTATACAGCAATGGGATTCATGCTATAACAGCAAATCCAGGGAGAATTAGAAGCAATAGTATTGTATGCTCCCAAAGTTAGCCTAGTTTTCATTTCAGAAGCCATCCCTCCCAGTGGGATCTACTTGAATCTATATTGGCAGGCAGAGCACTAAGCATATACTTCTAACTGGGTTATCTAGCCTCTAGAGAGAAAACTCCATGATACTGTGCCATAAGATCTAAAATGGAAAATACTGCAGCATTCATGGCTCTGCAAACTGTTGTAAGCATCTTGTTCTGAATTAATCTAACTGCACAGAGAATTCTATATGGGAAAAACAAACATGTCTGGTTAACTATCTGAATGGTGGATGGCTTGAGGAAAGGCCCACATCTTGATATCTCATAAGCCCTCTTCAGGCATTACCACATCTTCTTCAAGAGGGAGATCCTGACTCTGGCCCCCTGCTTTGTTCTTTCTGTCACAGGGGAAGTGATGCATCTAAAAAGGATAGGTTCCTTTTCATACGGAGTCTCTCCTTGTGAGCAAGAACCTTGGAAAGTCAAGAATCTTTTCCATATGAAAAAGATTCACATAAACATGCCCGGCACAGGCCCTTGTTTAAAGTTGTGACCCTTGTTTAAACCAATAGTTTATGTTTTGTCCATACACTACATTTGGTCTGGAGATAATTTTACAATTGATATCTAGCAGGAACACTATGGTAAATTGCCAAAGGAAAGCAATCTTTTCTGAGGCAACATGGGAATAAAGTGTGTGTATATACACATTGTTAGGGCAGTGTCTTTTCCCCCTCAGAGCCTGGTGTGTCAAAAATAATTAATTTTGGAAAGTACAATCACTCAGTTTCTCTGACACTTTTTTTATCAGGTGGCATCAACGTTTGTATCTAGCCTGAAACTTTCCCCTTATTTGGGAAATGTTGGTATGCTGGTACATCATCAAGATAAGAGTTCTGTTGATTTTGCTGATAATAAGATACTGCAGTGAACTGTATTTACGAATGAACTTGAAAGCACATTTAAAGTTGCAAAAGACTGTTACTAGGATGTTTGTAATTCGTGCAGTAATATAATGGATTATATTTCATTGTGCATCTGAATGGAATACAGTATCTATTATGTCAACATTACATGACAGATTATTAATACACTGCCACTTTTATCAGTAGATACCAATCGGCAGTGACAGCCATGAACTTGAAACTGCTCTGTTTCCCCCTAAGTATCCTTGCCTTCTAAATCACTTTCCTCCTCTCAGTATAAATGATTTTCTGCACCACAAAGAACAACTGTATGCATTTGTCCTGCCACAAAATTGATGACCTTCAGGTTGTTAAGTAATATATTAGTGCACAACAGTAGGTCATAAATCAACATACAAATTAGTTTTGTTCATGCTGCTTTCTACCAAATAATAGAGGGCTTGTCTATGTATATAGTATATGGGCAAGTTGGAAATTCATACTGTATTTGCAACATGCACACTGAAGTTATATGGTCTACCTTGCTATCCTATAATTGGATTATAATTGTTAGATTTCATGGTATGTTCATGAAGGAAACAACTGAGCTGTCCACTGTCCCATTCTGAAGTGTGATGCAGAACATTAAGGATTGAGCAAGCACATTGGAAAGAGCTGGAAATCACATTTGGGACTTTTATCCTCCTTCTATATAGATAAAAGTATGTGGCTAGAATAGCTCTTATGTGAGGTGAACCACATAGCAAGACCCCAGTGAAACTATAGCATTGCTGTCATTTTCTGAAAGCATTTCTCTATAGAGAGAAGAATCAATTATGTTCTTTGTGATGGGCTTCTTCAGGATAAAGAGAAGAATTGTTATTTATGCTATATCACTGTTATAGGATTAGAATGCATGACAAGAAAAATGCTTACCAGTATACAACTACCATTTGAGGAGTGTAGGTAGGAAAACATAGCTTAGAGATAAGAGATCTATCGGCCCTTGGCCATTTTTGAAGTTTGGGTCCAGTCAATCCTTTTGTTAATTGGAATGGTTGAATGAATGTGTGACTTGCATCTTTTCATCACATGAAGAGTTCAGTATTTGCTTCAGTTAGTATCAAGAAAATGCAGACACCCTTGGGCATACTCTGTAAGCAACAGCAGAAAGTGGATCATTTCTTTTCTAATTTAAGGCGCATTCCCCCTGGCTCAGTAGCTACCTAATCCTTTATTTAATCATGCTGAATTTCCTAGAATTGCTAGTGGACATTTTCACCCCATATGAAACACAGCCTGAGCAACTAAAACAGAATCAGAAATCAAGGGTGAAACAGTGGAGCCATGGTACACGTATTGGTTGTAAATCCAAACATATCATTGTTTTAAAAACAACAACCTTGTTTTGCTTATTAGAATTATATTGGAAGAAAGTCTTCTGACTAGCTGTCATATTTTTTCCCAGGCCTGTAGGCTAGATTTTGCTTCTGCCGTATGTTCTTCATTTTGCATAAATTACTTTTAATCAATGAGATTTACACATCTGCATCATTATCCTAAAAACGATGTTCTAGCATACTGAATTGCTGATGCCTGAAACAGAGAAGCAAATGTCACCATCACTGCCCAGTTCAGGTACATAATACTTAAAGCTAAGGGAAGCAATGTTGCACAGTGGTTTCATGTTGGATTAGGATTCCAGCAGACTAGGATAAGACTAGGTTCAGCCACAGAAACTCATTGAATGATCTTGGGCAAATCATACTATTTCACCCTTAGAGGAAGGCAATGGCAAATCGTGCCAAGAAAACCCCATGATACATTCACTTTAGGATGACTTGAAGACCACAACAACAACACAAGCAAAAGCTAGGCAGGTTATTTTGCCCAGTAAGCAAAAATAAAATGCAGTGGGCCCTCTGTATCAGCAGACTTGCCATCTGAGAAAAGGAGACTCATAAGGGAGAGGGTGGCACAGAAGGAGGAGGAGGAGAAGCAGGTAGCGGTAGTGGGAGCAGTAGTGGGAGCAACAGGAGGAGGAGACAGAGGAAGAGGAGGAAGAGGCAGTGGTGGCGGTGGGAAAAGAAAGAGGGAGGAGGAAGAAGAAGAGGCAGTAGTGGCAGCAGGAAAAGAAAGAGGGAGGAGGAAGAGGCAGAGGCGGTGACAGTGGGGTAAAGAGGAGGAGGAAGAGGAAGAGGCAACAGCACTGGGAAGAGACAGAGGAGGAGGAAGAGGAGCAAGGAGGAAGAGGAGGAGGTCCCCTGCTACCCACCATAGTGAGAGCAGCACAGTGGGTTTCCAGCAGCTGCATCACCATTGTGGAAAATGGGACTTGAGCATCCGCAGAGAGCTCTGAAACGGATCCCCATGGATACTGAGGGAGAACTGTAAAAAAAAACATAAGCAATTCTCCCCATCTCTGGAAATAAAAATACAGTATGAACTCATTGAATAACCAAATCTTTTCTATCTTTTCATGGCACCCACACATGCAGCCTGAGACAACCATCTCAGTCTGTCTGAAGAAGGAGCTGGCTCTGAAGTGAAAGTGTGGGTGCTTTCAAATTAAGGATGTAATTAGGGATGCCATTCTTTATTTTATTGAAAGAAATGGTGGTTAATGTTAGCATTCTTTCTACTATTCATAGTGTGAGACATATTCTGTAGAAAACTGAACTTTTTTGCACAGAAATCAGCTTTTTGTACATAGGAAGCAGCACACTATTTTTTGTGTAGATTTTTTTTTTCTGTACAGAAAATGCTGCTGTTGGGGGCATTATAACAACAACAACAACAACAATAACAACATTTATTACGGCACACAGCCAGCACAAAGCAGTAAAAGGTATTCGTGAAATTCAAGGAAAATATGCTCATGTATACACAACATAAGTAAAATGTGGTTACAGTTGGGGACATTATGTGCAAAATTCACACATGGTACTTTAATATAGAAAATTGTATTTTCTGTGCAGCAAACAACATTATCTGCACAGAAATACTACTGGACTTTCATCAGTCCAGGATTTTCCTCATCATATTTTCCTGACACTCAAGAAACACATTTTTGAGTATTTTTCTAAATATTTCCAAATGTTCTTTCCATCCATTTCATATCCAAGTGCTGCAGTGTGAAATATATGCTGTGCAAACTGAATGAGCATCCAACTCTCTCTAATTCAAGTGAGGTAAATACATCCACCTTCTAATAACAACAACAACAACAACAATAATAATAATAATTTATATTCCGCTTAATCACTTGGGATCCAAGTGGATTACATCAATAAAACAAGATACAGTTAAAATTCTAAAAAACCCTATCCCTCCCCCCAGTATAAAAACATAGTTATACTAAAAAGAGATTAAACCAGAAAGAGATTAAAACAATAGTATAAAATCACAGTTAAAATCAGTTGAGGATTTGTAAAAAGAAAAAGAAAAAAAGAAATGTATAGCAGGATCCAGATAAGATGGAAAGTGGGGTGGAGAAAAGAGGAGAGAAGTGGGGGGGGTGGGTGGAGGAGACAGGAAAATAGAGGTGGGCCTAGTCTGGAAAGGCCTGCTGGAAGAGATCCACATCCCTGAAATATATAAGAGAGTAAAAACAATAATTACTTGTGCGTAGGTGCCAATGCACTTATCTGCTTTCCTTTGCCATTTCTCATGATCTGTACATTGCATGATCCTAAAACACTGATCACATGTCCTTCCTCAGTGACATTTTACTGGAGCAGATGATAGGTCATTGGCACTCTGAACAGTTTTATTGTGCTTTATCTATTTCTGCTGTGTCTAGATTTGATCTTATTATTATTGTTCTTCAATAAGGTGCTGTGCGGAAGAGGAGCGCAGTAAAGCCATGGTGCTGCAGCTATCGTGCCCTTTGCAGGGGGCGGTTTCTTTTTGTGCCCTGCAAAGGCCAGATTGGGGGCATGGCGTGCGGTTGCCGCTGCCCCGATACAGCTGTAAAAAGCTCACCCCTTTGGAGCTATCAGCACAGCCCCCCAGTTTTCTTAACATATTCACTTTCCCCTATAAATAGAAGTTTATCCATAGGAGTCTTCAAAAAGAGGCCTCTGTGAATGAAAGGCAGCCAATTATAATAAAACGCACGTAAAACCTACTTTGGGCAAACAAATAAGCTTAAATCCCAATGACTGCCCAAATGCAACCATCCCTGCCTGTCAACCGAAGGACATCAGTGACAGAGCTTCCTTGACAATGAGTTCCAGAGCATGGATGCAGAACTCTTTTCTGTTCTTGTGATATGTGATTGTAATGGCATTCCAATAATTTTAAAACCCAATCAGGCTTTAAAGGGAGAATACAGTTCTTTTGTCAAGTAGCTGAACTTCCAGCAGTCTACTGTTTTATAGTTCATTATCAGCCCATTGAATTGTTCTTAGAAGCTGTTATCACAGGTAAATTGTGTAACTGGACCTGGTTTAAAGTATGGGTGAAGCATTCTGAAATACCTCCTGTTCTTTAACAGTTTTCAAAGACAACTCCAGGCATAACTACAGTCGGCCCTTCTTATACACTGATTTTTTTATACACGGATTCAAGCATACACGGTTTGAAAATACATGATTTGAAAAAGGATAAATTTCAAATATCAAACCTTGTTTTTCCATTTTTTATCAGGGACACCATTTTGCTATGCCATAATATATAATGGGACTTGAGCATACACAAATTATGTTTTACACAGGGGATCTTGAAACCAAACCCCAGCGTATAACAAGGGTCCACTATAGTACAAAATGAATATTACTGTGTCACACAGCATTGTAGATCGGTGTGATGTCCAGGAATGTGCAAGACATCCATCCACCACAGATACCTGTATATTCAGGTTAAGTGCTGAATCTAAGGAGCTTATCGCTTGGGCAAACAAGCCAGCTGACCTCTTCTGGCTTCAATTCTGGACCCGGTATGCCCCTAGATGTTATCATAGCTAAATCTCCCCTGATCTAGGTGGGATGCCACTGCCCAGATGCATCTCGGGTCAAAGCCTCGCTCAGCTGGCCAATTTTTTAAAGTCGGAAGCTCCCCAATTTTGAAAAAGTGCTGGCTGAGAGATGCTTTGCCCCAGGATGCATCCAGTAATGGCATACCACCTAGATTGGTGGTGATTTAGCTATGATAACATCCAGGGGCTTCCTGAATCCAGAACTGAAGCTGGAAGAGGTAAGCTGGCTGACTTGTCCAAGTGACAAGCTCCTAGGAATACAGTGCACCCTCATTATGTGCAGGCACATTTTATGCAGCTTCCAGCACACGCTGGAAAACACGCTGGAAGGAAGGGAGCCGCATGCCGGAAGAAAACAAAGTTGAATTTATCTCCTGTTATCTTGCCTAGATTAAGCCTTACTTTGTTTGCCCTCAAGTTGGACATTATTACTATCAAACAAAAATTTAAAATTTGAACAAATTCCTTGGTGTTAGTTGGAAAGGAGAGAGACAATTGGGTGTTGTTAGCTGAATGATGGCAATGTGAGCAAAAAGAGGAGGATGGGAGGACCACAGCACTTGGAAGTTTAGTTTCTTTGTAACTTTGTACCTCTGCCATCATCATGGTTCAGGTAAGAGTGACCTTATACAGGAACAGGATAAAGAGAAGTTGTATCCCCCTCCCCATACACACACTTTTATTCCTTCACTTGGATGCTGTTTACTAAAATTTTTAGATCTATGGCAATGCTAGTTAGCAGGCATACCAATAGGCTGCTTGTAAGTGCAGTCTGTTTTCTTCATTGGTGCCTTGAGCATATTTTTATTTCCCACATCATTCACAGTGACAACCCACATCAATTTTAGTCTCACGCAAACAGCAAATGAAAAGATACCGCAGATATCCCCTCCCATATACCTTTCTTTTGAAGGGAAGTTGCAGAAGTATTCAGTTAGTGTGAGTCACCTCACTGAGTTCTAGATCTCAGAAGTGTTTATTCCCATAGGGAAAGCACTGGTGCTTGCACATATATATTTCCCCCAAAGAATTCTACCAGGGACTAACAGAAGAGGCACCAGTGTAGCCACAGCACAGTGAACAGAGGAATCCTTGGAGATGTGCTGAATCAGAGCTTCCTTCAAGTTTCCTGACAGGTCTCTGCCTGTCCAGGTTGGCTCTCTTTAGAGATTCTAGCAGCTGGTCCAGTGCCCTTAATAGAGAATGAATGGCAGACAGGTATCTTTCCTCTACTTCACATCCAGCAGGGATGCTTACATCATCACTGTCCTCTAGTGAGCAAATATCAATGCACAGAGCCCTCATTCCAACCTTCTGGGAAAGGCAGAACCCTTGTGTAACTGGAAGAACAATTAAAATATTGCGACAACCTTATAATTGTTGATCCTTTGGGTTTTATCATGCAATATGAATAATGCAGTTTTCACACATCATATTTCTTGAATCCTTCCTTTTCCCCTCCTTTGAAACATGATTTTCCATTTAATATCATATTTGTTTGCAAATATGATTTAAGTGTTGAGCCTGTAAAGGCCTTAACTAGACAATAAAGGAACTGGACAATAAGGGGAACACATATGCCATACAATCATTGTATAGTTTATTTCATTGTTTTTAAAATAATAATACACAAACCTATACACAGATGTTTCTGTATGGTTTTTAATTTGTACTGCTTTAAATAATTTGTAAACCAAATAATGAATAGTAATAAATAAAATGGAAATTCTAGTGTGGAATGTCTTAAGAGACACATATTTCAGCAATCTGATTTGCCAATTCTAGTTTAACTACATTCCTGTGGCCAACCACAAACAAAGAATGTTAAATGCAAAATGCATAGGTGAGTGCAATCTTGTGCTACGACCAACATATATCTTTCACCACTCGGGGGATCATCTCTTCACAAATACTGTATTATGTCAAACTTGATTTTAAAACACAGTAGCATATTGGCTAAAGTGACATTATGGGCTGGAAAAAGGACCAAAGCTTTCTGTCCTTCTAATTTTAGAAGGAGAAAAACATCTTCACATAGGTAAGTGTGGGGGATATCTTATACACCTCTTAAATCTGACATTTTCTTGGATCTGCTTAATTTAATAAAATGATTTGACTGCATCATGCTTTAGTCATTATTTAATTTGTCCTTCCTCACTTGGCTTCTTTCTATCCCTTCTTCTCCTTGAATTTCTTCCTGTGAGTTCATCAAAACACCACATCATGGTATCATTTAAAAGGATCTGCTGCTGCTCTCACTCTAGGTCATTCTCCCTTCTTGACATCTCTCAGGCGTTAAAGGTTAAATATGTTAATAGATAAAATAAACTGGACCATTTCAACCCAGTCTCTGTTATGTGGTCTCATTATTTTCATGGTTGGTCAACATACACAATGTGTCCTTAGTATCTATCTGCTGAGGTTTGGTTCCAGGTCCTCCGATCTATACCAAAATTCATGGCTGCTCAAGTCCCATTAAATGCAATGGCATAGTAAAACAGTGTTCTTTATATAAAATGGTCAAATCAAAGTTTGCTTTTTAGAATGAATATATTTTAAAAACATTTTCAAACCATAGATGATTGCATACAGAATGTAGAATCTGTGGATATGGCTGTACCCTATTCTCTGTATTAGTAGCCAATCAAGAGATTATGCAATGCCTCATCCAGTAGTCTTATATACAGCCATGGAATTCTAAGTTCTTGTTGAATGGGAATTCTTCCTTTCAGTAAAGGAGCTTAGATGTATTCAGTATGGTCCTTGACAATATGTTTGAGGTTTTGTAATCAAATATATATTTTGTATTTATATGACATGAAACAAACACAAGAAACACCACCAGAAAAGGAAATTTTATACTAGACTGCAAGTCACCAAACTCCAACTGGGAAAAAAATGAAACCCCAACCAAAACAGCATTCCACCCTTTCCTTCTCCAAGGGACAAAGGAAGCCACTATTGCTTCAAGAAGCATTGGTGGTACCTTTGCTGTTGAACACATGCTCTCAGCTGCCTCTACTACAGACCTGGCACATACAACTCCACTCCCCCCTCATGCTCCCATTTTCCCCTGCACCTCCTCCCACTGACTCATGGCACTTGTGGCTTAAAAGGCTTCAAAGCTGACTGGAGAAACTTCAACCAGCATATTATTTAAAAAAAAGAAAATATGTAGAGATGGCCCTTGCCCAGTTTTCCCTCCTAGAATATTCCTGCCCAAGTGTAGGCTGGAGCAAGGGTTCCCAACCTTTGTGACTCACCGAGCTCTTATTTCTATGGTGGAGCCTCTAAGTGGCTTACCCTATGTCTTACAAGTTAATGGTGTTTAGGAGAGTGTGTGTGTGTGTGTGTGTGTGTGTGTGTGTGTATATATATATATATATATATATATATAGAGAGAGAGAGAGAGAGAGAGATTTTTAATTTCATTCCGTTTTTATTTCTTTCATTTTCCTGGAGCAGCTGTGGAAAACCTGGGAAGTGCACATGGAGCCCTAAGGGCTCCTTGGAGCATAGACTGGGAACCCCTGGGCTGGAGGATCTGTGAACACTACTGTCTTTCCTTTTCTTTTTTGAAAATGCTGATTTAATTCTTTATTCCTTTCCAGTCTGATACCTGAATGTTTTCAGCCACTCTCTCAGTTCCATTTCTTTTTTTTCCTAACTCAGCTACTCATTTTTTTAAAAAATTAAAAAAAATACATTAAAAATTCACTTCATTGGCTTTCACTTTATTATTGGATCCATTGACAAATTAGTGTTTGGTGTTTTATTATAAATTACTGTTTGGTTTTCTTGTCTTCAACATGTACTTTGTCATTTCATCAAATAGTCTTTTTAAAGCTAACATTTGGTCTAAAACTCCTGTTTCCTTACCTTGCTCCCATAATTTTTTTTCTCTTACTGTGCTTTCCTGACAACAGTTAAAACAGCATTTGAAAATGTACATCTCCTTTAAATTCTTGTCCCATGGTTTACCATTAAAATGATCTGGGGTAAAACTCCTGCAATTTGCTATGATATCATGCTGGCTGAGGCTTTGAGAAAGTCCAAAACATCAGGTGGTATTCTGAAGCCATAGGAAAAACTCAAATGGGCATAATCCCTTCCATGAAAAAAGAA
>NC_056523.1:238003539-238028521 GCF_019175285.1 Sceloporus undulatus
ATCTATCTATCTATCTATCTATCTATCTATCTATCTATCTATCTATCTATCTATTATTATTATTATTGGCTTCGCAAAATCAGAAATGTTTGAGACCTAAAATTATACGGTCATTTTAAAAGATAAACTACAGTTCATTAAATGGTACCTTAGATATTGCATGGCAATTCATTTCCTTTCACTGGCAGAAAGTGATTTTTTTAAAAAATGTACCTTGTGATTTATTACATGGAGAAAAGTTAGGCCAAACTTTTTAATTTTGTTCTCTGAGATGGACTGGGCAACATTTTTAAAGGAGCTTTTGGAAGTCTGACCAAACTTTCCAGATGTTACAGCATTTCCAGCAGAGTTTCTCTGTGATCCGTGTCAGAGATGCAGCTGTCAACACTAATGTACACCTGCTGCTAGTTTCCTGTCAGCAAACAATTCTTCAGATGTTTTATGAAGTGCTGAAAACTCTCAAGATGATGCCCTGGCCTCTTTAATAAATCCTGTGTCATGTTTTGAATTCATGATGAATAAAATGCTTACTTTAGCTTCCTTAAATTTTTACATGGACTGCAACATGAGCGATTTGCAATCAAATTTGCAGTCAAATTAATTGTACAAAATAGCCAAACAAGAATACAAGAGACAGTATGCAAACATATAAGTTCATAGATAAGGCTCTCAATAAAATAAAATAAATCAAGCAGTATTAATAAAGCAAGAAACAGATTTCTTAGAGATTTGTGGAAATCAACCATTCCATATACTTTTGTTCCATTTCCTGCAAACATCCAGACTTCACTTTATGCAAGTCAACAACATAAAAAACCCTGCAGGACATGTAGCACCTACTCAAGGATCTTACCACTCAAATAAAGATAATTCTGTGTGGTCTCTTGAAGGACACAATGGTTTATCAGACAACACAGAATACATGTTTCTCCAGAGAGGTCTCCTACTCCTCCCAGCTAAAAGTCATTGTGCAGTTGTACAATGTTTTCTTCCTCAACTGATTATTTCTGGTATGAAAGAAAAAAAGATGGGAGATGTGATATGAAAGCAGAGGGAGCTGTCAAACTGAATATGGTATCAACTGGGCAACATTCCCTCCCTAACATTCAGTGAATAAAAGTCTCATATTGAACTACCTATAGAGGCTTATTGCATGTATTATTAAACTGAATCCGGGAGTTTTCCAATTTAAGAAAATGGCCGATGGAGGGGTTCTGCAAGGGGGATGGACCTGGGCTGTATTTGGGTGGCAATTTCAGTGGTAAAAAGCATGTGATAAGATCAGGTTCCGCCCAAATTAACCCTTAAACCAGATAGAGGTAAGCCAGTTTAAGAATACATGTAATAAGCTCCACAGTAAGAAGGCATTCTATCTTGGAAAAGATTTGTACCTGTAGTTAAACACAGGCCATGGTCTGGATACAGTGCCATCAAATTTCTGGCCCAGTGGTCCAAGTTGTTTGACCTTCTGGCATCTGCCTCACCCTACAAAAGTATGTCACATTTCTGTGTTGTGATGACCACTTGCTTACTGCTAACCATCTGTGGTACAGATAAACTATGCTGGCATGATTTTCCACTGGGCCAATGTTCATTAGGATCTCATTTCATGGCTCCCACCCACATATATATTGATATTGTTCTTTAAGCATTGTTTTCTGTCTATATTTTTTTGGGGGGGGGAGTAAAGTTTAGCATTCTTGTGCTTTCTTCATAGACTTTAAGGTAGTGTGTTAGGTGGTATGATCTTGTCTTCTAATATGTATACCTTTCTTTGTCCCATTGTCATCCCTTCTCAAAAAGATGTGCAATGCTTACTTATGGAAATATTCATTGTAAGTTGTATAATGTAGAAACACAGGTGCAACATACACTCACCTAACTGCATATAATAATTGCAGTGCTAGCATGCATTGATAATGCTACAGCTCAAAAGACATCTGCATTTAATCATACAGTATATGCATGGGATACTTTTACTCTCATGTATATATCATGTCCATTTGACCCAGGCATGCAAAAGATCACAGAAGCCATTTCTAACACTTGGAGGATTGATTTGGGAAGTCGAAGACTATTTGATTTGCTATTTACATTGAGAAGAAAAGGTTTATAGCAGTGAAAGTGATGAAAAGCCTGTTCTTTTCTAGGAGTGGTAAATTTCAGTTTCTCAGTTTCTTTCAGTATCTAAAGACAGCTCTTCTGGGGGGGGGGGGTTACTTTTTGTTGCATCTATAAATCAGTTTTCAGTACTACACAGGCTTGCCTGTTCTCTCTGGGAAGACACTAGACAGTTTTATGTTTCATGGAATTCTGAGATGGAACTCAGCTATAGCATATTTTGAATCCCACCCAGAAATGGGATTTTAGAAGTAGAAATAATCTGCAATGCGGGATGACTTTCAGATGCGTTTCTGCCACACAGAAATAATGTGAAAATAAAGTGAATGGAAAGTGAAAAACGACACCTTTTTACTTTCGGGATTTTGCACCTGACTGCAACACTTTCTCTTTTAGATGCCTCTCTGATATTTTTCTTCAACTCAAGATATGCTTGGGCATTTTGGTCAGGGTGACAGTCACAAATCCCACATTCTAAATTACTTTCAGAGCCCTGGATTGTGGTCGGCTGTGCCTTCTTAGACCTACAAAATGTTATTCCCCTTGGTAAACTCTTCCCTTATCCTTCCTATGGTGTTTGTATTTAGAGAAGACAATATTTTTCTTGTTCTCTCCATTCAGTTCAGTCTCTTGGAATGCTTTATTTTCTGTTTGAAGGCATTTCCACCCTAATCTTAATCTGGACAATCCATAACAGTTTTCCTTTCATTCTCCCTTAGATCATTCTGTTCCAACCAGAAACACACATGCTCCCATCAACTTTCTCCCAACTTTGAAGACTTCTCAGCTGCCGCCTTGTCAATATACACCAGTAGTCTTGTTCCATTTTGGTTGAAGTGCAGCCCATCCCTTTGTGCAGGCTCAATTTGTCACAAAATGTTCTGTGGTGTCCTAATGGATCTAATGCCCTTCTTTCTATATACCACCACTTCATCCATATATTGTGACCTTTCAAATTTTCCTGACAAGCTAAGTTTGTAAATAGCATTTCAGAGAAAGCAGTCTTGGATTGTTTCAGCTTCCTATCCAGCAATCTACTTTTGGTCCCCAGGACCTAAGATCTTCATTGCCTCACGTTACTGAGGCCAGCATGTACCACAACTTCTGACTGTATGCTGTGATTATTTACTAGGCAACCTAGAGGATGTGTGATATCCACAAATATCACACCACACAGTGAATTTACCATGCATTCTACACAGGCATCAAAATCCCAGCTGTCCATGTCTTTAATGAGAAAAGTGCCTACAATTATGAGCCCCTTGTTACTCGTATGAGGAAGTATTTGTTCAACCATAGAACAATTGAACCCTTTTAAATTATTATATCCATCTTATAGTGATGGCCACCTTTCTTTAGACTAGAGATGGAAATAGTTTTCAAAATTCTTTTCATCTCTGGAGAAGGGTGGGAAACATGTGTACTGTTCTCCCCACAGGTGAAGTATGAGAAAACTAAAACGTTTCACTTCTCACATGCAGTGTTCTTCTTTATTGTCTTAGTACTAAGCTGAGCAGTTAAACAGCAGTGGTGCAATTGAATCTGTCTTTTGCATGGGTCACTGTTGTTGCTGTAGTTGTTGCATGTCTTCAAGTCATTTCTGACTTTTGATGACCCTAAATATTTGTTGTATTTTTGATCTAACTTTGATAACCCTAACCTATCACAGGATTTCCTTGATAAGATTTGTTCATAGGGGGTTTGCCATTGCCTTCTTCAGAGGCTGAGAGTGTGTGACTTCCCAAGGGTTTCTGTGGGCTAGCTTGCCTGGTACTTTTGCTGGCCATCTTATATAATAAATAGACTAGATGTCCCATTCAATTATGCAGCTATTTCATTTTTAAGGCAAATGGGACCCATTGTAAGCTACTCTTGGATCACTGGGGCCCGGTACAGATGGGCCCCAAAGGACACCCTCATCACATGTGAGGGGCACCCCGCCCACACTCCCCTCGCCCCTCACATGTGATGAGAGCATCCTCACTGCACAGCACCAAATAGACAGCATGCATAGCAATGACGTCACTGCTGTGCAGCCTCCAGATGGAGCCACACAGCAGTGACGTGCTTGCGCCGCCATCAGCTGTTTGCGGCCGCGCAAAAAGGAGCCACTTTTTAGCAGGCCCTTTTTTGCGTAGCTGCACCGTGGCTCTGTACCACACCTGAGTTACTTTATCATAACATATGGCCCTTCACCTATTGTTGGGCTGCAAGTCCAAGCATCCCCTAGTTGATGTAACCAATGCTGAGAAATGCTGGAAGCTGCAGTCCACAACATCTAGATCATGGAAGATGTGCTAGCTGAAGGCTAGCTGCAGCCCTTGGATCTTATGATTTAAGACTGCCCCAATGGCAAACCTGCTCTAAACAAATCTTGCCAAGAAAACCCTGTGATAGGTTTGCCTTAGGATTTCGATCAGTCAGAAATGACTTGAAGGCGCACAACTACAACAAAGTAGATGAGAGAGACAGAGTCAATTGCATCCCTCCTGTTTAACTGCTGAGCTTAGTACTGAGGCAATAAAATAATTCAGAAAGAATTCCAAATGAACATTCTTGCCATGTTAGTTCTTCGCAAATTAACCATCTGAAGATTTTCACACCTGGCCTGAAAAGGTGGCAGATTTCTTGGCTTGTATGTAAAAATTTAAACACAACTGATAGTCCTGATGAGGAGGACTATCTGTCAGAACAGAACATGGAGTACCATAATAGTTCCCAGTTGGCAAAGGGGTCAGACAAGGTTGTATCCTTTCACCCTTTCCTAGAGCAGATCAAGCCAGAATCCTCCCTGGAAGCCAAGATGACCAAACTGAGACTGTCCATTGGAAAAGGCAACAATGCTAGGAAAAGTGGAAGGAACTAGGAAGAGAGAAAGGCCACATGGCTTGTCAGGGATGGGCTCTATTGAGGAGCACGGGTATGGAGTTGCAGGTATTAAACGGAGCAGTGGATGATAGAGGTTCTTATAGGATAGAGGGTCCATAGGGTTGCCATGAGTTGAGGTTGACTCGAGAGCAGTTAACAACAATGAGTAAACAAAAGGCTGTATGTTTACAAAACTACAATAAATGATCATCACATCCTTACTTGAGACCTCCTGTTCTCTCAATCAGCAGCTGAGCCATTACCACCTAAAATTTCACAGAATTCTAGTGCAACATTCTGTCCATTATACCACATTGGCTATTATGAGACCGCTATAACATACTAGTGCTAGCCCATAGTTTACCTTTTTCTATTAAATAAATGTAATACACAAATGAACAAACAGAAAGCTATGTAGGTAGAAAAGCAATGAAGCTATGTGCACTGACTGAATATCACTGGTACATTATATGTGATTGTCTCATAATAGACAATGTGATATAATGGATTGAGTGTTGGGCTAGGATTCTGTGAGACTAGGACCCTGTCTTCATAAACATATCACTTCTTAACCATCTCTTCTACAGGCTGAACATACCCAGCTCCCTAAGTCTTTCCTCATAACGCATTATTTCTACACTCTTCACTATTTTAGTCGCTCTCGGGACACGCTCCAGCTTCTCAACATCCTTTTTGAATTGTGGTGCCCAGAACTGGACACAGTATTCCAGTTGGGGCTTCACCCAAGCATAATAGAGTGGCACTATTACTTTCCTTTATCTAGACACTATACTTTAGAAACCTCTACAGGAAGTAACTGCATGCATGTCCTTACTTGCTGTACTTGCCTTCTCACTTTTTATAGAATACCTGCTTTCATCCTTTCCCATTATCTTTGTATGTTTTCCTGTACCAGATGTGCCCTATCAGTTTAGGACTGTGATCTATAACACACACACACACACACACACACACACACACACACACACTCTGCATTAGGCATACCACAGGATGTAGTCAAATTTAGTAAAGAAATGACTGTTTTGCTTTGGACTACAAGCTATACCATGTCAAAAACTGCTTTTGTCAGTACCCTGAGTTTCAAAGCCAGTTTAGCACTGGAACATGAAGTCTCTCTCCTCAAGAAATACAAGCCTACATCTAGTTGCACAGTTCTTAGGATTTAGCCACTGTTCTTCTGTTTCACAAAGCTTTCACATGCTGAATAATATAAATTCCTTAACAAAGAGTGTTCTTGGCAGATACTAGGAAACCAGTGACAAGAACAGTTGGAGACAAGACAGTTTTATTTGTTGTTTTGTTAATCAGATGCAGATTCCCATAACTCTGTATTAAATTGGGACTAGTTTTTCCTTCCCTTCACAGAGACCAAAATGAGAGACACAAGATAGGATTGCAAGGATTATTATATAATGAATGCCTTATCAATCTGAGAAGAATCTCAGTCTTTATAAATGCCATTTTTGAAAATAGCCCTATGTTTCTAGGAGGTTCAAAGAATTTGCTAGGCCTACCACAGTTTCATGGGAGTATACCTGTTCCCCCACACTGCTTTCATGGTGGAAGGGAGAAGAATTTAATGGCCTCCTATGAGGGCCACATTAACAGTTGTCTTGGTGTTTCCTGCCAAGATTTGGAAAGCTATGGGTGTAGCCAAACATATATAAGGAGTTTATTGCTATGCTTAAATAACCCGTCTCATCCCATCTGAATTCAAGCCTAAATCGGGAAACAGCCAGATCCTACAACAAGGATTTTGCCACCAAAGCTGCTAAGTACAACTTGGCTGCAGCCTGGGCCCCAGGTGAGCTCTGGCAGCCATTTTTCCAAGTCGGAAAGCTCCCAGCTTTGAAATAAGGCCACTGGAGCTCATTTGGGACCTGGGCTGCAGCCTGGCTGTACTCGCTTGGCAGCTTTGGTGGATCTGGCTGCCTCCCAATTTAGGTTTGAATTCAAATGAAGTAAACTGGGTTATTTAAGATAGGGATAAACAAATACTTCTGGAACTGCTCCAATGGGTCTTGGTAGCTAGGCTGGGAATTTGTCCTCAACAGAAGTTGTGTGGCTTGGGAGGTGGATCCTCTGGTAGGTCTTCTAGCAGTTGTCAGGTCAGGAAGCAACCCAGTTTTTGGATTCTTCTTGGAGCTCAGGTGTTTCACCCAAGGGAAGCTGTGGAGGAGATCGAGGAAGATTATCACACATGGACTCACCGTCTGAGAATCGCCAGGGAAATGTTAGGGAAGTGTGCATGTGTGTAACCCTGAAGCACTTCCCCAGCATCATGCAATCATCAGCACCCTCTAGCATCTCTCTAGCACCATGGAATTGTTCAGGGAGAGGCGATTTGCTATTAACGTAAAGTTTCTGTTAATAGCAAATCACCTGTCCCTGAACAATTCTATGATGCTAGAGAGAGCTGGGGAAGCACTTCAGGGTTACACACATGCACACTTCCCTAATGTTTTCCCGGCAATTCCCAGATGGTGAGTCCATGTATGATAATCTTCTAGGAGAGACCACCTGCCTCAGCTGTTCCCACATTAGGTTGTTCCCTGCCCTTTTGTTGCTTGTTTTTCAAGAATCAGGTTTAAATAGGTAACACTTTAAATAAGATTCCCGATATTTTATCCCAAGTTCTGTGTGTTGTCTCATTATTTTATGAGTTGGTCATCAATCAACAGAGGAAATCTGTAAACAGGACTGTATTCTGACAGGCATGACTTTGTAAACAGGCCCAGTGGGGTTTACAAAGTCAACAGAATAATAGTGGTTCTAAAGAGTAAGCAAAGCTCTGGGCAGGGGGACAAGTCAAAGTCAGGTTAACAGCAATGATTCCTAAGAAATTATAAATCAGTGTGAGGAGTAGTCAGAAGAGTGTCTGCGAGGAGTGCCAATGATGACTGGCCAGATCAGATAGTGGTTAAGGAAGAATAACAACAGCAAAAGTCAAGGAAAGGTTTCCATTGTTCTCAGCAACTGGTTGTCTGGCTGTGATGCTTAAATGCTGTATTTGGGTATTGCCACCAAGGATGACAAATTACAGCTGAGACAAGAGCCCATTACTTTGCCCTCACTGCGTTCTACTGTCCCGACTCTTCAAACACTGGTGCTTTGGGGTTTCTGTGTCTCAGAGCCTTTAACTCCCATTGAGGATATGGATCCTCTCTGGAAGGTCTCACATGTAGGATTCCCTCTGATTCAGATTCCCCTAGAGAGGTCTATCATCTTGGCATTAGTAATCCAAGGAACACTCTTTGAGATAAAGCATAACATCTGTCTCTTTGTTAGCTTCAATTCATCCACCCATCTCCATAGCCTACAATGGGATAAGAAACTAAACTGCCTCTTGCAGAGGAGGAAGAGGAGGAGGAGGAGGAGGAGATTTATAAGTTACTTTATAGAGTAAAGCCTTACTCTAAAGTGAAAACTTTTAATGGCGCAGCCTGGTGAACATTACCATACAGGTATTTTAGGATGATTTCTCCAAAGTCTTTGATTCTACATTTTTCACTTCCTCTAACCTGAATTTATGCCTATTTTTCTGCACAGTTGTATTCAAAATATAAGCATTCCCCATATATATTCTTCTGATCCTCTACATATTCTCTCATTCACTAAAGTGTGATGGTATTCATTTTTAGTGTGTGCATGTGCATGCGTGTATCATTTGAATAGAGCTTTGCACATGCACACACAGAGTTCTGCTGCCAGTGTGAGGAGGTGCAACATTTTCCCCATCTCTATTAAAAGAAGAGTTTCTAGTACACCTCTTATGACAAGCTGACCTGAGTGGCTGGAAATGGTAGACTTCCTTGGAGCCCAAATCACCCAGTGGGGTTCCATGACCTTATAATCACAAGGCAATGAACCATATAGATCAATAAAGTACTTTGTTACAGTCCATATGATTAATTTGTTAGGAACTTGTAGTTAAGTTGTTAGGAATTTTTTACCTCATCATAGACTTTTTAAATTCAGTGTTGAGAAATTTATGTGTTACCTTCACTGGGGGAGAGGGCAAAGTTGATTTTATTCTTTGATTACAGTATTTTACTATATGCTGCCTTTCTGAGACACACATTATGTGTCAATTTTTACAGGTTTCAAGTTGGTTCATATAAAGCATCACAGGCATACATACACAGTGGGCCCTCTATATCAGTGGGCTTTGGATCCACTAATCTGACTGTCAGTAGATCACCATGTCCCACCTTATTTAGTGTTAACATACACATGCTGAAGTGTGCACATTCACATCACCACAAGTGAATAATTTGGGGGTGCAATAGTCTATGTTGTTTTATTTCTGGGAGGGATCACACACACCCCTACTGATATGGAGGGCCCACGGTAATAGAAGATATAACAAGCTTTCATTAAAATTGTCTCAGTCCTTTTAGAGCGGCTGTAAAAAGTCAAGAACCACGTATTGGCCTTATTTCATTGCCAATTTCGCAGAGTGTTTGAATGTTAGTAACACATTCATTTTGGTGATCTGTGATGAAAACCACAAGTACTTTTCTGATAAGTTGTTGAACTGGCGTTTTGATGCCAGGTGTCACGATGCATGTTGCATTTATATAATCAGACTTAGTACAGATGTCTTAAGCACTCATGATTGCACAATCAAGGCTACTGTAGCAGCAGTGTGACAGTGCTTGTTGATGGATTTGCAATTTATTATGACACCTGCATAGTCATTCAAGCATTTTCAGAAAAAAATCATACTAGTACAGTTTCAATAATGTATACCAAAAGGCCACCCACCCACCCACCCACCCACCCACCCACCACAAACCACCACTTCTCAAGCAGCAGTAATTTTCAGAGGATGGGACAAAATTAAGTAAAAGTTCCATAGTAATCAATTATTTGGACTTTATTTAGACCTGTTCTTGTGCTTACAAAAAAATTAAAAAATCACAGCCAACCGAGTAAGCAGGCAACTCAAAATTACATTTTCAACCTAAAGGACTACTCATGTGGGACACCCTAATATCATCTCTTATAGTTCACTCTATGCTTGATTGACCATGCAGAAAGTATTTTAAACTCTTTGTGTGTATATAGTTTCTTTTACACTTGGCACTACTGAACACTTACTCATCTGCAATTAGGTGACAGTGTAATTAAAATGGGAGTCAGTATGGTGTAGTGGTTTGGATGTTGGACTATGACTCTAGAGAACAAGGTTCAAATCCCTGATCACCCATGAAAACCCACTGCGTGATTTTAGACAAGCCACACTCTCTCAGCCGTGGAGGAAGATAAAGGAAAAATTCCCTCTGAACAAATTTTGCCAATAAAACACCATGATAGAAATGGGTCACCATAGAAATGAGAAACAACTTGAAGGCACACAAAAACAAGAAGAATTGAAATGGGAATTCTATACAATCATTTAGAAGATTATCACACGCAACTATCCCCAAAGGGATAGATGCACATTTAACCCGTCAATGGTGGCTCTTACCACATTTCCCATAGGCAGCCTATAGGCAGCCCATATGAAACCCAGGCTTATCCTGTAGCTTTTCAAGAATGGGGTTTTCCATGTGGGATAAGCCCAGGTTGCATACTGGCTGCATATGGCCTGCCTACGGTGAATGCAGCAAGTTCTGTCGTTGACAGGTTAAACGTATGTCTATCCTGTTGGGGATAGTCATGTGTCATGATCTCCTTAATTTTAATGCTATATTATCATCTTCCCATGACTAGGATCTTAGTACATATAATGTTTGTTGTTGTCATGTGCTTTCAAGCTGTTTCTGAATTATAGCAACCCTAAGGCAAATATATCATGGTTGGTGTGTGTGTGTGTGTGTGTGTGTGTGTGTGCATGTTTTGCAAGATTGGTTCAGAGGAGGTTTGCCATTGCATTCAATTGAGGCTGAGAGCATGTGACTTGTCCAAAGTGAACCAGTGGTTTTCATGGCCACGCTGGGAATTGAAACTTGGTCTCCAGAGTCATAGTCCAACAATCAAATCATTATGCCATACTGGCTCAGTATAATGTTTATAGTGAATCCAGTATAGCAAATGTACCTAGCAATATTAAGTTTCCTCCTTGTAGTTTCAATTTATTCTGTTGCTTTCTGATAAGTGTGGGTGATAACTGACTCATTAATTGCCCCTTGATTAAGTATCTTTTTTTTAAAAAAAAATAAGGTTTTATTGATTTTGTAATTCAACAGAAGTATGTTAAACACTATCCTTTCCCTCCCTACTTCCTGAATAATACTGCCCCAACACCTTTCTTGGTATCCCTATGTATATACCCCTAGCTACAACTGACTCTAGAACTCTTCAGTCATACAGGCAAGACAATCTTAACCTTTACATTAGGAATACAGATCACCTATAAGATTCTGGGGAGCCAATGTGGTGTAGTGGTTTGAGTGTTGACAAGGGGTTGCTGTGCAGGGTCTGAACTGAGCCACAGAAACCCACTGGGTAACATTGGCCAAGTCACATTTTCAACCTCAGAAAAGCACAACGGCAATCCCCTCCTGAAAAATATCTTACCATGAAAACAGTATACAAGGTTCACTTTAAAGTTGTCAAAAGTTCTAAATTACTTGAAGACACATAAGGCCCCGACCCCTGGAGGTCACTGTATAAGCCATTCATCTGGTTCATTGAGTCCAGACTATCCTTATAGCCACCAGAGTATCTTGTTGCCAACATCTCCTAATTTTTAAGAAGCACAGATATTGCTTCACTACAACACCTCTCAACCCAACCCAGCATTGGCCAGTGATGAGATATGACGGGAGTTTCAATCAAACAACATCTGGAGACCCTATCCAACTAACTTCATCCTCTAACCAACTGACTTTGACTTCTTTATTCTGAGAACTGAAAATGACTCCACTTATATTCCAATAATGCCAGCCAACTTTGATCTCTGCTGTGAACTATTCTTCTGCTCATTCTTCACTTTCATTCCCCTGTGAGGGACAGAGACTTTAATGATTTCTTTTCTTTTAAAAAATTATAAGCTGCGTACAGAAGTGTTATAATTAAAGTGTCTCCTTTGTGACAATAGATTTTGACACTGCAATTTTATACTAAACATCAGTAATTTGGTCTCTGGTAGGCATATGAAATTGGAGTGTCATGTAGGACTGTACTGTATTATGAAATAACAACAACAACAACAACAACAACAACAACAACATGTTAAAATTATGTTAGATCTTTTCCATTGTGAGTACTAAAGGGAGAGAAGGATCTTAAAAGCCGGGAGCATTCAATCTGCTATTATTAATTTTTTGCCTATGCTCAGCAGAAAGGAAAGAGGGAGATGAACCTGCAGATAGAAAGTGTTTTATTTAAATCAAAGGCATCTTAAAAGTCCTCTGTAGTGCTTAGGTTATGGCTTGTGCTGCAATTTCAATAAACTAAGCAACAAAAGAATCACCAAAACTCTTGTCTGAAAAATTTAGGACAAAAAAGATAGAAAATACTGGAATGCAACAGCGTGACCAAAATGTTGGCTGGATAGACCGCAAACAGTAATGAACAGCGGATGCTTTCCCAGCATTTCCAGAGACCAACAAGTGCAAATACACAATGTAACTTTGCTAAGGCTACAGGAATGCAGCTTTAATTTATTTTTGACAGTCAACATGGTTTAACTAAATTCTTGCAAGCATGCATATATTGTAAGAATCTATAATGTTCCTTAATGCATGTATGGCTCTTAAACAGAATTATCAGAAGCATAGCAAATTTTTGCAACAGCACTAATATTGATTTTACTATTAAGCCTTATTCCTGCTTCTCACATTCTACAGGATGTCTGAATAAAAATATTTTTCTATGTTACAACAAGCTCCATGCATGCACAAAGCTGAAATTCAGCTGATGTTTATCAGCCTGAAAAATATGCCCATGTCTTCTTTATCATTTCCGTGGCTTTGACTGCTACCCATAGAGACTACAGTACAAACCAAACTTTCTCACACTACCCAAAAGTTTTAATTGAAAACCAGAGTGCCAGGCAGAATGTAGCTTCAGCAGATTAGCAGTTAAATGAGAAGGGGCTTTTCGTTTAAGTTCCAGTGTTGATATGTCACTGCACTGTGTCACTTTGAAAAGCGATAGTGCTTTGTTATCAGTGCTGAGCTCAGGCAGCCTCCTGATGTAGAGTTAGACTAAAATAGAATGCCAGAGTGATGAAGGTACTGCTTACATTTAACATCCTTACAGCTACTGGACATGGAGGGAGGTGCTGACACACTGTTCTGTGCAAACAAACAGGTTGATCATCTTCCAAGGTCTGTTTTCCTGACATTTAACAAAGAAAAGCTGATAGCAAAAGAAAGGTTCATTCCAGTTCAGATCAAGAAAGAGTAGTGAGAGCATTTCTTATTAATAAATGATTCCTAGTATGTTGGCTTTTAATCCCTCTTTGTCAGGGAAAATGTTCTGCACGATTAAAATCCTTTGTATCATTGATTTTTGTTAGGAATCCTCCATGTCCAAGAACTGCAGGAAAGGAACCAACATTTTGAATGCTGAGTGGAGTCCATTTTTATGCACACTACACTCATAGCATTAAAATCCATTTCAACATGGTTAAAAAACATTATGTCTGTAGTAATAATATTTTTTTTAAAACCTCACAGATCTAGGGAATATTTTGGTTGTTCCAACCAAAGCACTAGTTGTAACTCAGCAATATGTGTGTGTGTAGGCACTGTCATGTTTTTTGTCCTGGCCCAACAGTGTACAAATAAGAAAATTCAGGTTTAAGTAAGAATGCAGTTCTTCAGCATCCTGTATGGGTACAATGCTCCAATCTCAGGCCTGGATTGAGAGACATAACACATTAATTCTGAAAAGATGTTATCTTCAGTAATTTAGCCCTGCTGTTTTTAAAGCTAATCCACAAGCCTGCTGTTGTCTGTAGTAATTTAACTGGTCATATTATTTTAATTGGTTGTTCTAAGAATACAGTTTGAGTATTCCTTATCCAAAATGTTTGAGACCAGAAGTGTTTTGGATTTCAGTTCTTTTTGGATATTGGAATACTTGTGTTTTCATATTCATACATAGTGAGATGTCTTAAAGATGAGGCCCAAATCTAAGCACATAATTTATGTTTCATATACACCATATATATTTTAATTAATTTTTGTGCAAACGGAATTTGTGTATACTGAACTGACAGAAAGCAAAGGTGTCACTCTCAGGTAAATTTGATTTTTGGAATATTCTAGCTCACCGTTTGCGAGGACCAACTGTATGTCAGATGGCCTTGGTTATTAGATTTAAGATATAGCCCTGGCCCTTTTTCTTTACTCTTCAGCATTGGGATTAATTAAAAATTCCCTTGTAAAATGTTGTTCTGCTTCATTCAGTGTTTTAAAGCAGAGTGTGCCAATAAGGGGCACTCATATTTTGCCCCATTTCTTGGTCTACATGAACATTTTTTTCAGACGTCATCTAATCTGGATTTTTGTAATCTAATCTGGATTATTCTCCAGGTTGTTGGTTTGGTTTGTTTTTGCACTGGTTCAGGGCAATCACACCAAAATTCATTAAAGAGTGATCAAACTGAGCCACAGCTGTTGGGTGAAAAGGTTTTGATGACCTACCACAGAATATCAAACCCAGACACAAAAGTTTGGTTAAATAATAATAATAATAATAATAAAATCTTTATTTTTATCCCGCCCTTCCAGAAAGATCAGGGCGGCTTACAAAAGTGCAATGAGTGCACACAAATACAAGTTAAAAACACAAAACACCAATACATCAGTACAACAATAAAACTAAATAAGAGCCACAATAGGGGGAACAACCTAAAGAGAGCTCAGGTGTCATCCCTTGACAACCTGCCCAACCTTTCCTTTGGCAAAACTCCTGATTCCAGGGGGCAATCCAGTAACTGGGTTGCTCCTGAAGGGGCCAGATGCTGAGGGCTGTGTGCATGCAATAGGTCAGAAGCTGGGAGCAGCAAGCAGGCCCATAAGAGTGGCCAGAATGAAAGGGGATGGATGAATGAGCCCTGAGTGGGTGTGCTGTAGAAGCTAGTGAGGAGAGGGCAGCCTGGGGTCTCAAACCAGGGGGATACATTCTCGAGGGATCTGCAAACACGATCACCCAGCCACTTGCCATGCCATGTTATCTAATAAATTAAATGAAAGCAGAAAGATAAGAAGATTTCAAAGCAAAGGAAGGAAGGAAGACATAGCCACACCTCCTGCACTGCCCACCGTCCCCTGGACTGCAGAATTTGCAAAGAAACCCATGGAGGGGCAGCCAGACCTTATAATGCCTGTTTCCCCCAAGTATGATGACATGCCTTCCCCTCACATATGATGACATGGTGCATTGAGCCAGTTACAAAGGCCTCTAGTCTCCTTCACATGGAGGACTTCAAAGGTAGCCCCTTCCTCTATAGCTCTGGGCACCGTGCATGTCACAACCCCATTTTTAAATGACTAATGGATGCATAAAGAAAACTTTCTTTGTCCTTCAGCCTGTAAGGATCCAGATTCTCTTCACAGCAAGTGAAGGGCTGGGATTTCCAGAGGAGCCCACCCAAAATATACCCTAGTGGTACAGCACTGTTTTGTCCCCACATGTGCATATAAGATCAGATCCAAAGAATCATTGCCTTTTCCTATAGAATCTACCTTACATAGTTGTGTTGGTACTTCTAGAAGCTTTTAAAAAGGGCAAACAACTGTAGGGGAAATGTCCTGTGTGAGGGCCTCAGTTGTCTAGCAAGGAACGGCTAGAAGTTGGTACCCTGCAAAAATGTATCCTCTAAATAAAAGTTTATGTAACTAGTTAACTGTGATGCTTTATGACTGAGGGCCAAAACAAAAAGTCATATAGGGTAGCTTGACACCACTCCTTTGAGTGCCATATTGGGGATGTGATCTTGCTTTTTTCTGGTGCAAAAACAAGCGGCAAAATGCGGCTCCATTTTGATCCAGAAAAAGAGTGGCTTTTCCACCATGGTGGCTGCTTTTTGGCGCTCCCACAGTGTGTGGTGTATGAACGCCTTACTTCCAGAGTGCTGCAATACTGCCCGCTGTCTGATCAGGTGAGCAGCGTGACGCCGGCTTGGGGGCGTGTCATCTAAACGCCACACCCCCATGCCTTCTTCAAGCTGCTGTATTGTGCCAGTCTGTTTTGCCCCTGAGTACCAGTAGTCTACTATACTCAACTGTGTCTCTCATTGTGTTCTGTAACCCACTGGTATCCCAAACCCATCTCTTATACCAGCAGGTATCACACCCATCAAAGTGCAATTTTACTGAGAACAGCACTGTCTAATAATCTGCCATTGCCTTCTTCTCTCTTCAAAAACTATGTTTTCCTATGAGATCATCATAATTAGATCTTCATAGGTGTGTGTGTGTGTGTGTACACATAGATGAGAATGAGAGAGAGGGACAGAAAGACAGACAGAGCTGATTGATAGTTTTTTTGTGGGTTTTTCAGGCTATGTGGCCATGTTGTAGAAGAGTTTATTCCTGACATTTCACCAGCATCTATGGCTGGCATCTTTAGAGAATGCTGGCATGGAAGAGAGTGAGAGGTGTGTGTGTGTGTACTGTGTGACCCTGGGTAGGGAGGAATGATTTCCATGTTAATCTGTGTATTGTTCTGTTGTTGATGGCAAGGCCTCAGGGTGGGAGGATATGCAAAGAGGATTAGTGTCTGTTTAATTAGTGATCATTGTCTGCTAGAAAAACCCTGAGCCCTGGGTGGTTTTTCATTTGCATTTTGCTGGGTCTTGATTGACTCTTGGAAACTAGCCCATTGATCCAATTATTCCATTCATCCCTAGATAATGTTTGCTTTTATATTGTAATTTGCTAGATTTTGGTATGTGGTTTTCATTTCCAATATTGTGTCCACCAGCTGTGCACAGAACAGAGGAACTTCACAAAATGTTATATGGTGGCAAACAAATACTTTTTGGCTATTCATGATTATGTACACTGAAGTAGCTTTTAGGTTCTTAGTTAAATTTACAGTGAATACATTCAGTGATCTTAGATCTCTGTATCAGTTGAGACAAATAATATTCAGGACTTGGACTCATATAATCCAAGCCATCAGAATCACTGGAATGCCAAACAGCAGAGGTCTGTAAATTAATTCACATAGTAGATGATTCTCCCCCCCCTCCCCGCAATTGCACCATTTTCTGAAACTCTTTTTAATATTTATAGATGCGTGCTTTTTAAGTTCCATTTTGAAATGTACAATGTTTATTTGCACATTTTCCTCTGTGTAAAAATTTAAATAGTATGTTTTTAAGTGTTCTTTTATTTTTTAAGTTATTGCTTCGGGGTGACTTGTTGTTTGCTAAATAACTGGGTAAATTGTCTATTAAAAATTTTAAAAAGTACTTTGCAGTTTTAACACACACTTTCTCAGGAATATTGGAAGAATTAATATTCTTTTCCTCAACCAAAACATCAGTCAGTCCCAACAAAGGCATACAAATCATGTTCACACAACTTAAGCTTTGGAATATGGGAACTTCTATTGTCAGTTAATATTGGAAGACTGATAATGTCATTAATATTACAATAGCTTTGCAAGTGCATGTGAAGTAATGGAAATTGAATCAGGTGTAATGAATTATATTGAATTAGACCCGCTTTGGGCCTAAAAAAATAATACTTTATTTGAAGGTCATTCCATCCATTGGTTACTATTCAAGATATTTGTCAGATATGAAGGGAAAGAATACAAGTAAGATGAAAACAATCCTGTGTAAAAGTAGGGGTCATTTAAAATTACTCAGAGTTTTCAACATGTTCTCTTTTTTTTGCTATTAAATATCAAGAAGTGTGATAAGGGAAATCATCGCATAAAGCTTCTCTCCCAATATACAGTCTCCCCTCCTAACTCGCAGATCTGAGATCCGCAACCTTGAATATTCATGGAGGCGCAACCTTCACTATTTTCAATGGTACTCGCACCTAGGCCGCATGCACGAGGGCACGCCCCATTCAAGTATATGGGACTTAAATATGTGCAAGCCTCCTTTCTGCGGTGGGTGGGCGTAATGGATCCCGCTCAAAAACGGAGGTCAAACTATAATTGGTTCAACACTGCCTTGACCAATTCCCTCCATTCTTAACCATTGATGAGCTTTATATTGAAACACCCACACAATACATAAGACCTTCAGTTTCCATACCACATAAATACAAAAATACATAGATATCTGCATTAGCTGGGATCAGTAAATGTGGCCAATGCTGCTAAGTGTGTTTATGCATATTATTGTAGTAGTTGTTGTGTGCCTTCAAGTCATTCCTGACTTTTGGTGAACCTATCACAGGTTTTACTTGGCAAGATTTGGTCAGAAGGGGTTTGCATTCCTTTCAGGCTGAGAAAATGTGACTCATCCAATAGTTTCCATGACTGAGCAGGGAGTCAAATCATGGTCTCAAGAGTCATAATTCAAGACTCAAACCACTATACCACACTGATTCTGTGTGTACTGATAGTTATTTGGGCACTTTAATGTGTGTGTCCTTCTAAGTACAATCTGTATTACTAACTTTAAACCTTTGTACTTCCCTTTGAATGAGGTACAGATTGTTGCAGATTTTCATCAAGCGTTTAAGTTTACTTTGAATCTTACATAAAATGTGCTCATTTGTATTCTATTTGGATCTACGGATTTTGATCATAAGGGAATGACCTTCATAACTAACGTGAACGTATTTTATGAGAATTATGGATGATTCCTTGCCCAGTGAAAATAAATGGTACTGTGTAACTAAACACATTATTAAAAAGCTTTCTTGATGTTCTGTATTTTGTACAGTTCAAACACTGACTACAGCTGTTAAATTATCACATATTGCACACGTTCATATCTAGTGTAACTGTGGCAAACTCACCGGTAAGAATATGTGAATCTAGAAAGATTTTGAATCCACTTTCTTCTTCCCTTTCCCATATCTGTGTCCAGTTCCATTTGTTTTCAGCACAGAATCCATCCACCCCTTTTTGCCTCCTTTTTGCAAATGTGTGCATATTTGTGTCCATGTTTCAGGTTATATTCACTTCTTGCATACATTTACCCTATTGACTAAATCATGTTTAATTTTTGAGGCAGATGGAAATTTCTAGTCCTTAGAGATAGATTTTGTTGCAAAATTCACCCAGAACTTAAATGAGTGTTGTCACCCGAAGGGATCTAAACCCAGTTTCATTGTCCCTGGCATGAAGAGATTTGTTTGTTTTTATCAGTCAAAAAGGCTGCCCCACCAAACCTACTATATTGGTTATGTGTTTATTTAATTATTTATTTGTAGACAAGGAGAGAGCCAGTGCGGTTTGAGCACTGGGCTATGACTCTGGAGATCAGGGTTTGATTCCCAGCTCGGCCATGAAGTCATACTCTCTCAGCCTCAGAGTATGGCAATGGCAAACTCCCTCTGAAGAAACTTGCCAAGAAAACCCTATGCTAGGCTTGCCTCAGGGTCATCACAAGTCAAAAATGACATGGAGGCACAGAATAACAACAAACAAGGAGGACTAATATTTAATCCAATCATCATCATCATCAATCAATCAATCATCCATCTCCTGTGAACTTGTTTTCATTTCCTTTATCTTTTCTCTCCTTTTCTTTGTCTCTGGCTATTTGGGAAGTGTGGAATACCCTTGGTTTTGTTCGCACAAACATGTCTCTGGACATGTCTCATGGAACATTTTAAAAAGAAATCCCAATAATGTGAATTCAAATGCATTTTGTGTCTGATACAGACACAAGGCGTGGAGTTGTCCAACTCTACAAGGGAGGGATCAGTTGGAATTCTTGTACATCACTACAAACTAGGGATATAAATCTTCACTTAATTTGTTTCTCCTTTAAATGCGAACAATTTAAAAACTTTTCTTATGAATTTTTGAGATTTCTGTCTCACATTTTTGTCGATTTTTGGCAGTTTGGAACCTCTTTGTGAAAGTTTCATTTGCACCCAAAAGTAGTTGTTTTTTTTTTTGTTAATAAAATGCCCTACAATTATTGTTGGAAAACATAGTCTGCAAAATTTTATGCAAAAATGCTGAGGGATGGTTGTTGTTTTTGCAACTTCTATTATTTTATTTTTATTTTTTTGTAGATTTGAGTAGCTCAGCAAATTTGCCATACAGATTTAGCATGAAACTTTCAAATATGAAATTTACATTCTGAGTGAGCAATTTAATCTTCAAATGCTTTTGATATTTTAGAATTTCCCCATGGTTTTGAAAACCCACTGAGTGACCTTGGCTGAGTCACACACCCTCACTCCCAGAAAACCCCATGATAGGTTTGCCTTAGGGTTGTGATAAATCGGAAATGACTTCAAGACACATAACAATAACTCCAACACAGGTTAGTTGGGAATAGCAATAGCATTTGGATGCACTGTGCTAGAATGTCAACTATAGCTGTCAAATACTTGTAATGCATTCTCCTGTAGGCTGCAGATGTCAATGTTATGTAGCAAGTGCACTGTTGATCATTTATAGAATCCTCCCTTTTTCCTCTGTGTCAGCATCTTGTTGACAGGAACACAAAAGTTGACCATGGTTTTATTTCAAGGCCCTTCTGTGGTTTCCTAGAGGACATCCACAAACTAATTTTCCTCTAGATATACTACTTGTTATGGCAATGAAACAGAAAACTATCGACACTTGAAAGGAGAGGTGTATAAAGTGCTGTACTTGAATGAACTGCCAACCACAAAGCTGTACACTGGCAGATGGGCATGGCTTTGCCCACTGTAAGGACCGCTAGAAGTGAAAATGAGAGAACTACTCAGTCTTGGGTCAGCTCATAATGATAAGGAATGAGGAAGAAGACATTTATGATTAATAGCCCTCCTCTTCCCCCATCCCTCCTGGCCAGACAAAAGCAACACCATATCTTTCCCAGATTGACAGACTTTGCATTCTCCTCTGTTACCAGCATTGGAGCCTTAAAATCCTAAATGTGCATGGCTTTTTCTTATGACCCTATGCAAAACGGCCTGATGGGAGATGACGTAGAAGTTCTCCATGACTGCAAGACGTGCACATCATGTATACTATTGTAACATAGTTCAAAGGGGCCAAAATAGGAGTTGCCAACATGAAAGACTTATTCACACCTTTGGGCAGATTTTTGGCCCAGGATGTTTGTGGCCCTCTGATAACCATTCTCTCACCTTGGAGACTGTCTATAGATCAAGCAATCTTTAATATGTAGATTTGGTTTTGCTTTGAAGAAAACAACTCTTTGCCTGAGGCAAGATTTTGCTTTATTTAAGGTCCCTCAAATCTTTTGTCAGTGTTCTATGTTAGAACCCAGGCAAACTCCTTGTCTGTCTGGTTCTGATATAGTTCCAATCCACTCCCCTCCCCATTCTCCGTGGTGCTGAGTCTTCATCGATCTGGACCTGGAGCACTGCCAAACAGATGAATATCGCCTCTTGTATCCTATCCAATGCTAACTTTATATATCCCTGAGTTCTTGGGTGATTGTGTGAGTGCATGATGGTCTTATGCATGTATGAATAATAAACATTAGTTAGTTTTCATAAAACTGTTGACTTATTATTACCTTGGCAACCTTTGTATAAACAGGACAGAGACCATTCCTCTATTTGAGATAATGATAAAATTCCCCGAACCAACGTCTCCTTATTACACCTCATTCCAAAAGACTTTCCACTCTGAATCCAATGTTTGTAGCCATCACCACAAAGTGAAGGTACAGTGTTGCTTTTGTCTGGATGGGAGAGAGGGCAGTAGGAGGGGGGAGAGAAATTGGATCCACCCAGGGATAGATACAAACATCGGATTTCAAGGGAAGGTCTTTGGAAATGAGGAGGATGCAAAGTTTGGCAAAAGAGGAGACTATATGGTGTTGGTTTTGGCTGGCTGGGAGAAAGGGTAAGGATGAGGTGGGTGAAGAGGTTGACCTTGTTAAGCAGCAGCTACAATGTCACAAATAGTCAAAACCACAAATATAAAACCATGAATGTAGAGGGCTGACTGTACATCACACCAACTTTTTGTCATTGTTCTATGTTCATGATGGAGACACATTTTCTTACTTTTGATGTCCGGATCTCTGAATCAATCCAAAGTAGTTTGGGCTGGGCCATTCCACTCCAAAACTTTGAGTCAATCTGATTTGATACAGAGTTGATAAAAATCAGTTTGAAGGAGTTATTTGTTGTTTTGGATTTATCATGACAGTTGTGAAGGCCTCCTGTGCAACCATAGCATATTGAACATGTGGGTAGAATTCAGAGACATAGCTGTATTAGTTTAGAATATCTTTATGCAAAGAGATCTTGTAGTTAGTCTCAAAGGTGTTTCAAATGCTATCTGTGTTAGGATACAAAAATGTTTTCATAATGACAGAGCTCTTCACATGCTTTTTCCAGATTGTTACGAGGTGAAAAAGACTTCACTCATCTCCTTCCTTTCCCCCATCCTCCCACGTGCAAAATGTAATCAACTTTGTTTTATGGTTATTTGAGTTCCTAGTTGAATTTTATATTTATTTGTATATCTGCAATCAAAATTTCAGCCATTTATACAAGACAAATAGACTCTTGTTTCACCAAGTGATAGTCAGCCTGTCTTCTAGGATTTATTGGGCTGCTAATTAAAGGTCATTATGAAATTTACAGAGGAGAGACATATCACTGCTGATGAAAATTCTGTAGTTCAGTTACCTTAACAACAAATGTTTGCATAAAGCAAAATAAAGACTGAATATCCAGCTGACATGGATAGCTTCTGATCAGGGCTGATAAAATACATTTAATACTAAAAGTCTTAAATTTAGTATTAAATGTATGTAGTCTCTGCAGAATTAATGAAGTTTGACACTACTTTAATGCCACAGTTTAGTGCCATGGAATTCTGGGTTTTGTAGTTTTGTGAGGTATTTTGCCTTCTCCATCAGAGCGCTCTGGTGCCATAACAAACAACACATGTCAGAAATCCATAGGAACCTAGACAGATAAAATCATGTCAATCCTACAGTGTGGCTGCTGCCTTAAACACCTTGACAGATTTTGTACCTTAGCTGAAAGGATTGCTTAGCATAAACGTGAATGCTGATTGACTGGTCATCATTAAGTATAGTTTCTATATTAGAAGCATTGCTTTGTACACAAGACATAAAGAGACAGTGGTTGAGATCGTAAATCATGTAAGCACATTTTAATGCCCTGTCCTTGCAGTTCCATTATGATAATCTTTCCAGTCCCTGAAGAAGGTAGTTTCCCACTGCATGAGCCAGACTCTGAGTTTCAAAGCATCCAGTTACATTTCTGCACCTGGGACTGAAAGGAGTATAATGTCTATATATAGTAGAGGGAAGTAATACTGTAGTACCAATCTGTTCTGCTTTGGTCAGATTTCACCTGGAATATTGTGTTCAGTTCTGAGCATCACAGTTCAAGAAGGATGGGGACAAGCTGGAGTGTATCCAGAGGAATGTGACCAAAATGGTGAAAGGTCTGGAAAGCATGTGCTATGAGGAACAACATAGGGAGCTGGGTAGGGTTAGCCTGGAGAAGAGAATGTTAAGATGTGACATGATAGCCATTTTTAAACATTTGAAGGGGTATCATATTGGAGCAAGTTTGTGTTCTGCTGCTTCAGAGATTAGAACATGGAACAATGGATTCACATCACAGGAAAAGAGATCCCATCTAAACATTAGGAAAAACTGCTTGATGGTAAGGAAGAACTTCTTGATTGTAAGATTTGTTCAACAGTGGAACACAGAGAGTGGTGGAGTCTCCTTCTTTGGAGATTTTTAAACAGAGGCAGGATGGCTATCTGTTGGGAGTGCTTTGATTATATCTTCCTGCATGGCAGATGGGTTGGACTGGATGGTCCTCATGCTCTCTTCCAACTCAGTGATTTGGAGTTGAGATGGCCTTTGTCGCCTTAGTCGATGATATCCGTTTGGGCACCAACAGGGGAAGTGTGACCCTGCTGGTGCTCTTGGACCTCTCTGCGGCCTTCGATACCATTGACCATGGTATCCTTCTGGAACACCTGAGAGAGCTGGTAATTTCTTGTCTCAACTTTTGTAATGCGCTCTACATGAGGCTACCTCTGTGTCAAGTTTGGAAACTTTAACTGGTACAGAATATGGCAGCCAGGCTGGTTACTGGCACATCTAGATCTGCCCACATTACACCAGTTTTAAAATCCCTTCACTGGTTGCCTGTTAGTTTTCAGGCAAGACACAAAGTGTTGGTTTTAACCTTTAAAGCCCTACATGGCTTGGGTTCTGACTTCTTGCAGGAGCGCCTTCTCCCATATCATCCTCCCTGCACTCTTCGTTCTGCTGGGAAGAATCTGCTTCAACCAAAGAGGATTAAACTTTCGGCAGTGACACAGTGTTCCTTTTCAGCAGTTGCTCCTAGACTCTGGAATGACCTGCCGAATGAGATCCATCAGATTACCACCTTGGAAACCTTTAAGAAGGCTATTAAGACGGATCTCTTCCGGCAGGCCTTTCCACACTAGGTCCACCTCCATTTTCCTGCCTCCCCCCCCCCCCTTCATTTCTCTCCTCTTTTCTCCATCCCCTTTTCCATCCTATCTGGACCCCTGCTATACAGTTCTTTTTTTACAATTCTTCTATTGATTTTAACTGTGATTTTATACTATTGTTTTAATATCTCTCTGGTTTAATCTCTTTTTAGTACTACTATGATTTTATACTGGGGGGAGGGATAGAGTTTTCTTAGAATTTTAACTGTATCTTGTTTTATTGTTGTAATCCGCTTGAATTCCAAGTGATTAAGCGGAATAATAATAATAATAATAATAATAATAATAATAATAATAATAATAATATCAGCATGCATCAGAGAAGGTGGAAGACAGACTAGGAAATAGAAGGTGTTTCCTTTCTTCCCCCTATCCAATGTATCTCATGCATCTTCAAGTGCAAGAGATGTTTCTT
>NC_056523.1:238028546-238040371 GCF_019175285.1 Sceloporus undulatus
CTTGTTTCCCCCAAGTATGATGACATGCCTCCCCTCACATATGATGACATGGTGATGGAGCCAGTTACAAAGGCCTCTAGTCTCCTTCACATGGAGACTTCAAAGGTAGCCCCTCTCTAAGCTCTGGGCACCGTGCATGTCACAACCCCATTTTTAAATGACTATGGATGCTAAAGAAAACTTTCTTTGTCCTTCAGCCTGTAAGGATCCAGATTCTCTTCACAGCAAGTGAAGGGCTGGGATTTCCAGAGGAGCCCACCCAAAATATACCCTAGTGGTACAGCACTGTTTTGTCCCCACATGTGCATATAAGATCAGATCCAAAATAATCTGCCTTTCCATGAATCTACCTTACATAGTTGTGTCGGTACTTCTAGAAGCTTTTAAAAAGGGCAAACAACTGTAGGGAAATGTCCTGTGTGAGAGCCTCATTGTCTAGCAAGGAACGGCTAGAAGTTGTACCCTGCAAAAATGTATCCTCAATAAAAGTTTATGTAACTAGTTAACTGTGATGCTTTATGACTGAGGGCCAAAACAAAAAGTCATATAGGGTAGCTTGACGCCACTCCTTTGAGTGCCATATTGGGGATTATCTGCTTTTTCTGGTGCAAAAAACAAGCGGCAAAATGCTGCTCCATTTTGATCCAGAAAAAGAGTGGCTTTTCCACCATGGTGGCTGCTTTTTGGCGCTCCCACAATGTGTGTGTAGAACGCCTTACTGCCAGAGTGCTGCAATACTGCCCGCGTCTGATCAGGTGAGGCACTGAAGCCGCTTGGGGGCGATATTGGGCTGTGTGCATCTAAACACACACCCCATGCCTTCTTCAAGCTGCTGTATTGTGCTCAGTCTGTTTTGCCCCTGAGTACCATTAGTCTACTATACTCAACTGTGTCTCTCATTGTGTTCTGTAACCCACTGGTATCCCAAACCCATCTCTATACCAGCAGTATCACAACACATCAAAGTGCAATTTTACTAGAACAGCACTGTCTAATAATCTTGCCATACTTTTCTCTCTCAAAACTATGTTTTCCCTATGAGATCATCAAATTAGATCTTTCATAGGTGTGTGGGTGGTGTGGTGTACACAAGATGAGAATGAGAGAGAGGGACAGAAAGACAGACAGAGCTGATTGATAGTTTTTTTGTGGGTTTTCAGGCTAGTGGCCATGTGTTGAGAGAATTTATTCCTGACATTCACCAGCATCTATGCTGCATCTTACGAGAATGCTGGCATGGAAGAGAGTGAGAGTGTGTGTATGGTGTGTGTTACTGTGTGACCCGGGTAGGGAGAATGATTTCCATGTTAATCTGTTGTATTGTTCTGTTGTTGATGGCAAGGCCTCAGGTGGGAGGATATGCAAAGAGGATTAGTGTCTGTTTAATTAGTGATCATTGTCTGCTAGAAAACCCTGAGCCCTGGGTGGTTTTTCATTTGCATTTTGCTGGGTCTTGATTGACTCTTGAAACAGCCCATTGATCCAATTATTCCCATTCACCCTAGATAATGTTTGCTTTTATATTGTATTCATTTCCTAGATTTTGGTATGTGGTTTTCATTTCCAATATTGTGTCCACCAGTTGTGCACAGAACAGAGGAACTTCACAAAATGTTATATGGTGGCAAACAAATACTTTTTGGCTATTCATGATTATGTACACTGAAGTAGCTTTTAGGTTTAGTTAAATTTTACAGTGAATACATTCAGTGATCTAGATCTCTGTATCAGTTGAGGCAAATAATATTCAGGACTTGGACTCATATAATCCAAGCCATCAGAATCACTGGAATGCCAACAGCAGAGGTCTGTAAATAATTCACATAGTAGATGATTCCCCCCCCCCCGCATTGCACATTTCTGAAACTCTTTTTAATATTATAGATGCGTGCTTTTTAAGTTCCATTTTGAAATGTACAATGTTTATTTGCACATTTTCCTCTGTGTAAAAATTTAAATAGTATGTTTTTAAGTGTTCTTTATTTTTTAAGTTATTGCTTTCGGGGTGACTTGTTGTTTGCTAAATAACTGGGTAAATTGTCTATAAAAATTTTAAAAAGTAACTTTGCAGTTTTAACACACACTTTCTCAGGAATATTGGAAGAATTAATATTCTTTTCCTCAACCAAAACACAGTCAGTCCCAACAAAGGCATACAAATCAGTTCACACAACTTTAAGCTTTGGAATATGGGAACTTCTATTGTCAGTTAATATGGAAGACGATAAGTCATTAAATTACAATGCTTGCAAGTGCATGTGAATTAATGGAAATTGAATCAGGTGTAATGAATTATATTGAATTAGACCCGCTTTGGCCTAAAAAAAATAATACTTTATTGAAGTCATTCCATCCATTGGTTACTATTCAAGATATTTGTCAGATATGAAGGGAAAGAATACAAGTAAGAAAAACAATCCTGTGTAAAAGTAGGGTCATTTAAATTACTCAGAGTTTTCAACATGTTCTCTCTTTTTTGCTATTAAATATCAAGAAGTGTGAAAGGGAAATCATCGCATAAAGCTTCTCTCCCAATATACAGTCTCCCCTCCTAACTCGCAGATTGAAGATCTGCAACCTTGAATATTCATGGAGGCGCAACCTTCACTATTTTCAGTGGTACTCCACCCTAGGCCGCATGCACGGGGCACGCCCCATTCAAGTATATGGGACTTAAATATGTGCAAGCCTCCTTTCGCGGTGGGTGGGCGTAATGGATCCCGCTCAAAAACGGAGGTCAAACTATAATGGTTCAACACTGCCTGACCAATTCCCTCCATTCTTAACCATTGATGAGCTTTATATTGAAACACCCACACAATACATAAGACCTCAGTTTCCAAACCACATAAATACAAAAATACATAGTAATCTGCATTAGCGGATCAGTAAATGTGGCCAATGCTGCTAAGTGTGTTTAGCATATTATTGTAGTAGTTGTTGTGTGCCTTCAAGTCATTCCTGACTTTTGGTGAACCATCACAGGTTTACTTGGCAAATTTGGTCAAGGGGTTTGCATTCCTTTCAGGCTGAAGAAATGTGACTCATCCAAGATTTCCATGACTGAGCAGGGAGTCAAATCATGGCTCAAGAGTCATAATTCAAGACTCAAAACTACTACTACACTGATTCTGTTGTACTGATAGTTTTGGGCACTTTATGTTGTGTGTCCTTCTAAGTACAATCTGTATTACTAACTTTAAACCTTTGTACTTCCCTTTGAATGAGTAGAGATTGTTTGCAGATTTTTATCAAGCATTTAAGTTACTTTGAATCTTACATAAAATGTGCTCATTTGTATTCTATTTGATCTACGAATTTTGATCATAAGGGAATGACCTCATAACTAACGTGAACATATTATGAGAATTATGGATGATTCCTTGCCAGGAAAATAAATGGTACTGGTAACTAAACACATTATAAAAAGCTTTCTTGATGTTCTGTATTTTGTACAGTTCAAACACGACTAAAGCTGTTAATTATCACATATTGCACACATTCATACTAGTGTAACTGTGGCAAACTCACCGGTAAGAAATATGTGAATCTAGAAAGATTTTTGAATCCACTTCCTTCTTCCCTTCCCAATCGTGTCCAGTTCCATTGTTTCAGCACAGAATCCATCCATCCCTTTTTGCCTCCTTTTTGCAAATGTGTGCATATTGTGTCCATGTTCAGGTTATATTCACTTCTTGCATACATTACCCTATGACTAAATCATGTTTAATTTTTGAGGCAGATGGAAATTTCTTAGTCCTAGAGATAGATTTTGTTGCAAAATTCACCCAGAACTTAAATGAGTGTTGTCACCCGAAGGGATCTAAACCAGTTCTATTGTCCCTGGCATGAAGAGATTTGTTTTTTTTATCAGTCAAAAAGGCTGCCCCACCAAACCTACTATATTGGTTATGTGTTTATTTAATTATTTATTTGTAGACAAGGAGAGAGCCAGTGCGGTTTGAGCACTGGGCTATGACTCTGGAGAGCAGGGTTGATTCCCAGCTCGGCCAGAAGTCATACTCTCTCAGCCTCAGAGTATGGCAATGGCAAACTCCCTCTGAAGAAACTTGCCAAGAAACCCTATGCTAGGCTTGCCTCAGGGTCATCACAAGTCAAAAATGACATGGAGGCACAGAATAACAACAACAAGGAGGACTAATATTTAATCCAATCATTCATCAATCATCATCAATCAATCATCCATCTCGTGAACTTTGTTTCATTTCCTTTACTTTTCTCTCCTTTTCTTTGGCTCGGGCTATTTGGGAAGTGTGAATACCCTTGGTTTTGTTCGCACAACATGGTCTCGGGACATGTCTCATGGAACATTTTAAAAAAAATCCAATAAGTGAATTCAAATGCATTTTGTGTCTGATACAGACACAAGGCTGGAGTGTCCAACTCTACAAGGGAGATCAGTTGGAATTCTTGTACATCACACAAACTAGGGATATAAATCTTCACTTAATTTGTTTCTCTCTTTAAATGCGAACAATTTAAAAACTTTTCTATATGAATTTTTGAGATTCCTGTCTCACATTTTGTCGATTTGGGCAGTTTGGAACCTCTTGTGAAATTTTCATTTGCACCCAAAAGTAGTTGGTTTTTTTTTTTTTTTTTTTTTTTTTGTTAATAAAATGCCTACAATTATTGTTGGAAACATTGTCTGCAAAATTTTATGCAAAATGCTGAGGGATGGTTGTTGTTTTTGCAACTTCTATTATTTTTATTTTTATTTTTTTGTAGATTTGAGTAGCTCAGCAAATTTGCCATACAGATTTAGCATGAACTTTCAAATATGAAATTTACATTCTGAGTGAGCAATTTAAACTTCAAATGCTTTTGATATTTAGAGAATTTCCCCATGGTTTTGAAAACCACTGAGTGACCTTGGGCTGAGTCACACACTCCATCCCAGAAAACCCCATGATAGGTTTGCCTTTAGGGTTGTGATAAATCGAAATGACTTCAAGACACATAACAATAACTCCAACACAGGTTAGTTGGGAATAGCAATAGCATTTGGATGCACTGTGCTAAGATGTCAACTATAGCTGTCAAATACTTGTAATGCATTCTCCTGTAGGCTGCAGATGTCAATGTATGTAGCAAGTGCACTGTTGATCATTTATAGAATCCTCCCTTTTTCCTGCTAGCCACCTCTGTGTCAGCATCTTGTTGACAGGAACACAAAAGTTGACCATGTTTTATTTCAAGGCCCTTCTGTGGTTTCCTAGAGGACATCCACAACTAATTTTCCTCTAGATATACTACTTGTTATGGCAATAAACAGAAAACTATCGACACTTGAAAGGAGAGGTGTTTAAAGTGCTGTACTTGAATGAACTGCCACCACAAAGCTGTACACTGGCAGATGGGCATGGCTTTGCCCACTGTAAGGACCGCTAGAAGTGAAAATGAGAGAACTACTCAGTCTTGGGTCAGCTCATAATGATAAGGAATGAGGAAGAAGACATTTATGATTAATAGCCTCCTCTTCCCCCATCCCTCCTGGCCAGACAAAAGCAACACCATATCTTCCCAGATTGACGACTTTGCATTCTCCTCTGTTACCAGCATTGGAGGCCTTAAATCCTAAATGTGCATGGCTTTTTCTTATGACCCTAGTGCAAAAACGCCTGATGGGAGATGACGTAGAAGTTCTCCATGACTGCAAGACGTGCACATCAGTACATCTATGTAACATAGTTCAAAGGGGCAAAAATAGGAGTTGACCAACATGAAAGACTTATTCACACTTTGGGCAGATTTTGGCCCAGTGTTTGTGGCCCTCTGATAACCATTCTCTCACCTTGGAGACTGTCTATAGATCAAGCAATCTTTAATATGTAGATTTGGTTTTGCTTGAAGAAAACAACTTTGCCTGAGGCAAGATTTGCTTTATTTAAGGTCCCTCAAATCTTTTGTCAGTGTTCTATGTTAGAACCCAGGCAAACTTCTGTCTGTCTGGTTCTGATATAGTTCCAATCCACTCCCCTCCCCATTCTCCGTGGTTGCTGAGTCTTCATCGATCTGGACCTGGAGCACGCCAAACAGATGAATATCGCCTCTTGTATCCTATCCAATGCTAACTTTCTATATTCCTGAGTTCTTGGGTGATTGTGTGAGTGCATGATGGCTTTATGCATGTGTTGAATAATAAACATTAGTTAGTTTCATAAAACATGTCTCTGTTGACCTATTATTACCTTGGCAACCATTGTATAAACAGGACAGAGACCGTTCCTCTATTTGAGCTAATGATAAAATCCCCGACCACGTCTCCTTATTACACCTCATTCCAAAAGATTTCTACTCTGATCCATGTTTTGTAGCCATCACCACAAAGTGAAGGTACAGTGTTGCTTTTGCTGGATGGAGAGAGGGAAGTAGGAGGGGGGAGAGAAATTGGATCCACCCAGGGATAGATACACAACATCGGATTTCAAGGGAACGGTCTTTGAAATGAGGGAGGATCAAAGTTTGGCAAAAAGAGGAGACTATATGGTGTTGGTTTTGGCTGGCTGGAGAAAGGGTAAGGATGAGGTGGGTGAAGAGGTTGACCTTGTTAACCACAGCTACAATGTCACAATAGTCAAACCAAAATATAAAACCATAATGTAGAGGCTGACTTACATCACACCAACTTTTTGTCATGTTCTATGTTCATGTGGAGACACATTTTCTTACTTTTGATGTCCGGATCTCTGAATCAATCCAAAGTAGTTTGGGCTGGGCCATTCCACTCCAAAACTTTGAGTCAATCTGATTTGATACAGATTTGATAAAAATCAGTTTGAAGGAGTTATTTGTTGTTTTGGATTTATCATGACAGTTGTGAAGGCCTCCTGTGCAACATAGCATATTGAACATGTGTGTAGAATTCAGAGACATAGCTGTATTAGTCTAGAATCTTTATGCAAAAGATCTGTAGTTAGTCTCAAGATGTTTCAAAGTGCTATCTGTGTTAGGATACAAAAATGTTTTCATATGGCAGAGCTCTTCACACATGCTTTTTCCAGATTGTTCGAGGTGAAAAAGACTCTCACTCATCTCCTTCCTTTCCCCCATCCTCCCACGTGCAAAATGTAATCAACTTTGTTTTATGGTTATTGAGTTCCGTTGAATTTTATATTTATTTGTATATCTGCAGTCAAAATTTCAGCCATTTATACAAGACAAATAGACTCTTGTTTCACCAAGTGATAGTCAGCCTGTCTTCTAGGATTATTGGGCTGCTAATTAAAGGTCATTATGAAATTTACAGAGGAGAGACATATCACTGCTGATGAAAATTCTGTAGTTCAGTTACCTTAACAACAAATGTTTGCATAAAGCAAAAAACGACTGAATATCCAGCTGACATGGATAGCTTCTGATCAGGGCTGATAAAATACATTTAATACTAAAAGTCTTAAATTTAGTATTAAATGATGTAGTCTCTGCAGAATTAATGAAGTTTGACACTACTTTAATGCCACAGTTTAGTGCATGGAATTCTGGGTTTTGTAGTTTTGTGAGGTATTTTGCCTTCTCTGTCGGAGAGCTCTGGTGCCATAACAAACAACACATGCCAGAAATCCATAGGAACCTAGACAGATAAATCATGTCAATCCTAGAGTGTGGCTGCTGCCTTAAACACCTTGACAGATTTGTACCTTAGCTGAAAGGATCTTAGCATAAACGTGAATGCTGATTGACTGGTCATCATTAAGTATAGTTTCTATATTAGAAGCATTGCTTTGTACACAAGACATAAAGAGACAGTGGTTGAGATCGTAAATCATGTAAGCACATTTTAATGCCCTGTCCTTGCCAGTTCCATTATGAATAATCTTTCCAGTCCCTGAAGAAGGTAGTTTCCCACTGCATGAGCCAGACTCTGAGTTTCAAAGCATCCAGTTAACCAGTTACATTTCTGCACCTGGGACTGAAAGGAGTATAATGTCTATAAATAGTAGAGGGAAGTAATAGTACCAATCTGTTCTGCTTTGGTCAGATTTCACCTGGAATATTGTGTTCAGTTCTGAGCATCACAGTTCAAGAAGGATGGGGACAAGCTGGAGTGTATCCAGAGGAATGTGACCAAAATGGTGAAAGGTCTGGAAAGCATGTGCTATGAGGAACAACATAGGGAGCTGGGTAGGGTTAGCCTGGAGAAGAGAATGTTAAGATGTGACATGATAGCCATTTTTAAACATTTGAAGGGGTTATCATATTGGAGCAAGTTTGTGTTCTGCTGCTTCAGAGATTAGAACATGGAACAATGGATTCACATCACAGGAAAAGAGATCCCACCTAAACATTAGGAAAAACTGCTTGATGGTAAGGAAGAACATCTTGATTGTAAGATTTGTTCAACAGTGGAACACAGAGAGTGGTGGAGTCTCCTTCTTTGGAGGTTTTTAAACAGAGGCAGGATGGCTATCTGTTGGGAATGCTTTGATTATGTCTTACTGCATGGCAGATGGGTTGGACTGGATGGCCCTCGTGCTCTCTTCCAACTCATTGATTTGGAGTTGAGATGGCCTTTGTCGCCTTAGTCGATGATATCCGTCTGGGCACCAACAGGGGAAGTGTGACCCTGCTGGTGCTCTTGGACCTCTCAGCGGCCTTCGATACCATTGACCATGGTATCCTTCTGGAACGCCTGAGAGAGCTGGTAATCTCTCATCTCAACTTTTGTAATGCGCTCTACATGGGGCTACCTCTGTGTCAAGTTTGGAAACTTTAACTGGTACAGAATATGGCAGCCAGGCTGGTTACTGGCACATCTAGATCTGCCCATATTACACCAGTTTTAAAATCCCTTCACTGGCTGCCTGTTAGTTTCCAGGCAAGACACAAAGTGTTGGTTTTAACCTTTAAAGCCCTACATGGCTTGGGTTCTTACTTCTTGCAGGAGCGCCTTCTCCCATATCATCCTCCCTGCATTCTTCATTCTGCTGGGAAGAATCTGCTTCAACCAAAGAGGATTAGACTTTTGGCAGTGACAGTGTTCCTTTTCAGCAGTTGCTCCTAGACTCTGGAACGACCTGCTGGATGAGATCCATCAGATTACCACCTTGGAAACCTTTAAGAAGGCTATTAAGACGGATCTCTTCCAGCAGGCCTTTTCACACTAGGTCCACCTCCATTTTCCTGCCCCCCCCCCCCCCTTTACTTCTCTCCTCTTTTCTCCATCCCCATTTCCATCCTATCTGGACCCCTGCTATAGAGTTATTTTTTTGCAATTCTTCTATTGATTTTAACTGTGATTTTATACTATTGTTTTAATATCTCTCTGGTTTAATCTCTTTTTAGTACTACTATGATTTTATACTGGGGGGAGGGATAGGGTTTTCTTAGAATTTTAACTGTATCTTGTTTTATTGTTGTAATCCGCTTGGATTCCAAGTGATTAAGCGGAATAATAATAATAATAATAATAATAATATCAGCATACATCAGAGAAGGTGGAAGACAGACTAGGAAATAGAAGGTGTTTCCTTTCTTCCTCCTATCCAATGTATCTCATGCATCTTCAAGTGCAAGAGATGTTTCTTCTGTACCCATACCTTGCTTGCTCCCTGCCTTCAGTGGTAGTGGGAAATAAGGATGAGTCATCTTCTCCAATTGTTGCCTGGGCTTAATGGTCATTTACCTGTTATTTACTTAACAAACTATAATGTACTTGACATCTCTGAGAGCTGGACATAAGGGACTACTTTACACATTCTTGGCTCATTGCTGCCTGAGTTCCAGATCCTTTTATGGCAGTCCAGGAGCCATTTCACAATATATCAATTAGATATAAAAAATTCCATTCTGATGTAGAACAGTACATACCTTGATTTCTAAATTCTATATACATTTAACTCATTGTACATCTTTTCCCTTTTCATTTTTGAGGGATATTTGAATATGATACCATAGCATGTAAGATGAGAGCAAACAAATGTGCTTTATGACATCATAGTATGTAAGATCAGAGCAAACACATGTCAAAAACTGATATGTTAACAGGCTCATTGGTTTTCACTTGCTTTTTAAAAAAAGAAGACGTGTTTTGCATGTACACTCTAGGCAGAAGCCATACAAATCAGAAGCAATACTCAAAGAGCAACACATCAGTTGTTATTAATATACAATACCCCTCCTGGATATTTATTGCTGCAGCATCACTTGTGGTTTGCATGGATCAGTTTTCATTGCATCTTATTAGCTATCAACGATTATTATTTGGCTCTGGTGTTTACAAACTATAATTCATCATCCTCTTATCTTTTATTTATGAGAAGATATCAAATGAAAGAAGCAAATTATGCATTGTTTTTGGTTGGAAGAATTTTGCAGGCTCAGTAAATTAACCCTGCCGTTGCGCTGCAGACTTCAGCAGTCTACTGTGACTGCACCTGAGCTCCCTTAATTCCAAAATAGGTATGATAATGGGGGAGGGAAGCTGCTGCCAGTCTCCAAATATTGCTGTAAAAATTATTTAATTTTTCTTGAAGCAGTTGCTCATTGTGCTAGGGAAGAACAAGATAAACCAAGCTCTGGGTTAGTTCCATACTTAAGCTAGACTGAAATACATTTTCTATTACGTCAAACAAAATTTGAAACCAGCAAACACATCAGCACTCAACAAAACTAGAATGTTAATTCCTAGCTTTAGTTATAGGTAACCATGTGTGACTTAATTAATAATTCAATTTACAGTGATAATATTTGCATCTGAATACACCATGAAATGAATCTGTGTCCAATCCAAATTTTTCTGATTTCTTCAACTGGCGTGTTTAATGAAAATAATACTTTAAATCCTATGTGTGGTCTTGGAATGCAAATAGAATGTTTTTAAGGCATTCTCTCTTTTCTGACCAGGTATGGAACAATAACACAAGATACAAAGGGCTGAGTGGAATAAGGGCCACTTTAGTTAACATAGAACCTGTTTAAACTGCATTGAATTTAGAAAAGAGCAAGGCAGGGAGCAACCTAGTGTGGGATCAGCTGAGAGAGACATCACCCCTTGACTTCCTTCTCTGCCTTCTTCTGGGTGAAACATCTGAACTCCAAGGGTACACATGATAGATGAGTTGCTCCCCATCCATCCTGTACTGGAAGGCAGACCGAACCCATTCTTTCTCAGGCCCAAAGCCTAAAGCAAGGGTAAAGCCCACAGACCAGCCCTAAGGTTAGTTTCCTTCCATACCTGCAAGATGGCACCCCGGCAGTGAAGTGAGGGCTTTGATCGTGGGGACACTCAGGCTCACCCCACCCGCAGGATTGCACTTTTCGTCCATCTGTACTGGGCCTAAGTTCCCATATACCATTTTGGGCAGGCACATAGAAACCAGATAAAAGGCAGGAAATTCCTGCCTAGACCTGAAGCAACCATCCATGATCATCCTGCACTGGAGATGGGAGGATGGCTCAAGTTTGATGCCTGAAAGATGACATAGAAGGGGTAGAAAGCTCTTCAAAAACCTCCTTGCTTTATCCTCTCATGTTCAGCATCAAAGACCACTGGAGGCCAGCAAAGAAAGCTCCTCCTTGGCAGTCCTCTGTGCCATACGGAGCTGCTTTCTGAAATAAAAAGATCCAGGGTCCCAAAAGTTATCTACAGCCCTTCTTAACTTCAGAAAGTAACCTTCACTGTAGTATGTTTGTTGCCACAGTAGTTCAATAATGAACAGGCAGGCTGATTTGCAAAGGTATGTGACATCATTATAGAGAATGCTGCAAAACATTTCTTTGTGTTTTTAAAAATGCTTTCTTGGCCATGATGTATTTAATTGGTGTGACACTAGCACTACATTTATGGGCATCTGACCTAAATC
>NC_056523.1:238040381-238179224 GCF_019175285.1 Sceloporus undulatus
TATTATTATTATTATTATTATTATTATTATTATTATTATTATTATTATTATTCCCCATTTCTTGATATCTCTGAGAATGCACTTCTACTTTCAATTTTCCCATTGTGTGTGCGTATGAATATATAATAGTCAAGACCCATTAGAACCAGAATAACTATATCCGGAGTTTGGGGTTTAATTCTTTCTTATGTGCTCCATGAAAATATTTACAGTGAAGATAATTTTCTTTGGGGCAAAAGTTGCTATTATATCCATGATAATTTTTTATGAGGACTATGCTGTTGGAGAAAGCAGGAAACAACACATCCACTCCTCACTCCCTACATAATTCTGATTTTAACTGTCCAGGGCTGTCTGGTTAAGATGAATTATCTATATCCATTTCAATCTGGCTTCAGGGTTCTTATGGGATGCAAACTGATCTGGTCAACGTGATTAATGATCTACACTGATAGCTGAGCAGGAGGAGTGTGTCCCTCTTGGTTCTGCTCTGCATTTCAGTAATTTTTTTTCATACCATTGACCATGTTCTCTTTTAGATCTCCTCTCTGAAATGTGACTTGGAGATAGGTTTCTGCTAGCCCTTCTCCTTGCTGGAGTTCAGACGGTGATCCTGGGGTTCCTCTGTGGTGTTCCTCTGTGTTTCATATTGTCCCATGTGCTGTTTAAGATATTCCTTAGTCCTCTGAAAGATGTCAAAATTTGAGAACATTAGTGCCATCAATGTGTTTTTTTGATATGCGTGTTTATGGCCAAACTCAAGGATGGTTTTCTGATTCTAAACTGTTGATACTGTTTGGTTGATTTGCCAGCTGCTACCCTTCCTGGAGCCGGGGGACCTAGAAACAGCTGTACACATGCTGGTAACCTCTTGTCTCAATTTTTGCAGTGTGCTCTATATGGGGCTACCCTTGTGCCAAGTTTGGAAGCTTCAGTTGGATCAAAATATGGCAGCCAGACCGGTCGCTGGTAAATCCAGATTTGACCATATAACCCCTATTTTAAAATCTCTCCATTGATTGACAATTAGCTTCTGGGCACAGTACAAGGGGTTGGTTATCACCTTTAAAGCCCTACATGGCTTGGACCCAACATACCTGCGGGAACACCTCTTTCCATACAATCCACCCCACATGCTCAGGTCCCCTGGGAGGAATTTATTGCAGTCAAAGAAGACACGGTTGACTGTGGTCTCCCTTATCAGCTGCTGCTTCAAAAATTTGGAATGATCTGCCGGAGGAGATCCATCATATCACCTCTCTTGACACCTTTAAAAAGGCAGTCAAGATGGATCTCTTCTGGCAGGCCTTCCCAGACTGACTTCCCAGGAAAAAAGGACTACCCCATCTGCCCCAAGTGATCTTGCTGTTTTAAATTGTTTTTATTTATACTACTGTTTAAAATGTTTTAATTGTTATATTGAGGGTAGAGGGTTGGAGGGTGGGGACTGGGTAATGTTGTTGATAATTTTATTATGTATTTTATCTTTCACTGTAACCCGCCTCGATCCGTAAGGAGAGGCGGGATAATAATAATAATAATATGATTTACATATCTTTTATCACTATATGGTGTCAGTAATGAACTGGATAATGGCAGACAGATTAAAGCATATCAGAGACAATATAGATATGTATCTAGTCAGTAAAAATGCTAATAATGCAATATGGATTATGTTAGGTGGGGTCACCTGTGTTGTGTGAGGTCACTATCTCCTGAGATTTCACCTGTAGCTAGAAGTGTGTTTATACAGCTGAGACTGAACATCAATTTCTCTGCCTATGATGACATGTAACTTATTTATCACAATATTTGGACTACTGTCATATACTTCCATGGGATGTCTTTAGAAAGTGCTCAAAGTCTTCTAATGTTCCAAAATGCAAGGGTGAATAGAAAGGGCTGTTATTTCTTTTCATCAGTTTGTTTTTAATTGGTATAAACCTGCTTTTGAATTGTGGTTTTAATTAGAGTTTAGTATTGTTAGATGCCTTAACTGCCATGTCTTGAAAGAATGGTTAAACACACAACAAACAAGTGAGCAAATCAATCTTAATTGAATCCATGAGGTAATGCATAAGTATATACATTGATTTAGTCAAGAAACAAGAAGTCTACTTCATGTTTATGATGAAGTACTTTAAAGACTCATTAGAGAAAGACAACAGAACCATGCACTTAATAATTGTAAGCTACTTTTGATGAGGTCTTGAAAGAAAGGGGCATCGATCACCTTAATTTTTGGTGCTCAGATGAATTTATATGTAGATAAAAACCCTATGAAATTCATGACGTCTCCATAAATCTACAGGTGACTTGAAGACACATACACAGAGAGAGGTGCAGATAAATAAGGTTGCTGATTGATTCTCCATAGTGAGTATGAATGGATGAAAGAAAACAGATTTCAGCCTGGAACAGATGGCCAGGGAAAAGTGGCTCAATCTTGAAACACGACTGCCCACATGGCCCACTCCCAAGGTAGGCCGAATGCACATGGTGTGACTACACAGAGCAACATCAAGCCACACCACTGGGTATTTTTTTGTTGCCTCCCCACCATACATGTGCATTGTTGCACAAACACACTGTCTGTAATGCCCAACTACCTCTCAGCCAAGTGACATCGCATTGGATGACCGTCCCTTTGAATGGCCACATTGTCGCTTTGCCTGTAGAGGGCATTGCAGCATTAGTGTGCAAGTGATACATTGGAGGGTCCCCATACATGCCTCCTTCACCTCTTTTCTCCCCATGTCCCACTGTTAGACTGTCTGCTTTGTGTATGTTGTAATTAAATCCAATGGAGCGGTCACACTTTCATTCATTGCTTTGCTGTAGCTCCGCACTCACATCGGGCCATTTATATGCAGGGGCAAAGATGTGCATATTCCATGCTAAGCTGGACTATCTTGGGTTCTGTTTGTTCTGTTTTTTATCCCTGGAGTGTGACTTCAGTCTGGTTTCCACCTGCTTTGGAGACGCTCAATATCTAAATGTCCTGCCTTCAAAGTGGGTGGAAATTGCTCTATTTTGCCCATCTATTTCACCCTATAATTATTTCACAAAATACTACACAATTGCATACTGTCTGCTCCAGCCAGGCAACACAGCAAGGCAATTTCTGACTGACTAGGACAGTCTTCTCATTTCTACCTTTCCCATCATTGACTCCTTTGCTTCTTCTGCCTGTGACACGTCTTCTTCTCTTCCTCTTTGCAGCTGGACATGTGAAAGTCCTTCCTACTCACCCTCTCCCAAATTGAGAAACAATGGGGAAGCACAAGAGAAGATGCCACCACCTGTTGTAGTTAGCTAGAGGCAATGGGTATGAAGGGTCATATTAAGAGCCCTTAAGTCTGATAAAATTATGTCCAATTAACAGAAATGGAAAAATGTACTATGAGTTGGCTGTTCAACTGTAGCCTAGAAAATTTCACAACAGCAAACTCATCAGTGCTTTCAGCAGGGTTGTAGATCAGAATAGCAAGTCAGTAATTACTTAGAATGCGCAACCAAATAAGAATTAGAACATCGCACACAAATGAACTAATTACTCCCCCATCCCACCCCACCCCAGCAAAACAGTACAAAACTAAAACGAGAAGAATTTCAGACCTGCTGCTCTATCAGGATCAGTTCACAATAAACCAGGCCTCTCTCTAATCTGATCTAATCTTGTGCAGGTGATGAGTTTCTTTCACACAGATAATAATTAGAAATGAATATTTATAATGCTAAACAAAGGCCTATTTTTTTAAAGAAAACACTATGAAATACCTGCTTCATTAATTGCTCTCAGGAGGTTGAATTTTAATTCATTATATGTACATAATTGTGCTCTCTTTCAGTATATATTTTCAAAGAATGTATTACTAAATATGTTAATGGCAGATTATGTGGCACTGATACATAAGGAAAAACTGCAAAAAAGAAGACTGTTCTGACATAGTCTAAAATCTGTTGTTCTCTTAAAAGCTTTGCACACAAATAGAGAATGCCGTTTGGATGGAGCTGGAGAGGAGTATGTTGCCCACAACACAAAGCTTTTGTGTTTACTGAATTGTGATTTATCAGTGGAATATTGCTGACAGGTCATGGGCCATTACTGATTTTGTTGACTTGGAAAGTTGTAACTTTTGAATTTCATTGTCTAACAGTTTGAATACCCTACTCATCTTTACTCAACAAGGTTATTATTTTTAATGGCGCCTCTTTTTGGAAACATATTAAAGTTTCTTAGTCGATGAGCTCCGTTATTCCAGGACTGTTCAGTGGTTTAGTTTATGTCTCTCTACAAAACCTAATCTATTATTTTCTTCTTGCCGTGTTTCAAGAAGGCCTACTTTGTGAGATAGGTGGCTTTGTGGGTCAGATTCTTTTCCCATTGACATGATCCAGACTGATTCTCAAAATCCTTTCCTGAAATGAGGACAAAGCTACATCTTCATAAGATAAACCTCCCAGGATTTGTGCTTTCTTTTTTGGCAGTCTTTAATCAAAGACCAAGATAAAGCAGGGGGTAAGTCTTGTATTACATGGAAGGAAATAAGTTGTAGGCAACAGATTGATAAGATTCCAAACTGACTTTCAGATTCTATGCTTGATGCTGTTATTTTTTGTCTTACAAAGGAATATCCTCTAGATTTCATTTTGATGCAAACGTCACTGTTTAGACTGTAGTCAACACTGTGTGAAAAGGTTAAGCAAGCAAATGTAGCTTCCCCTTTCCCCTTTCCTTCTTGTAAACTTCCCTCTGCCACTAAGACAGCTTTTTCTTGGCTGACTGAGCTAAAACAGTTTTTATCCTCTATTAACTTTGGTGGCTTTTATTGACCAAGTAAACTCACTATAGTGAGTAGAATGGAAAATCCATTACATTTAGTGTGAAGATGAGTGTATGAGAAAGCAGCTTTTTGACATTACACAATTATAGTGCAATGCTATGATTCCACTTGAACTTCCTTGTCAGCTTCCTGTGGCATCCTGAGATTTGCAGTTTAGTGAGCAGTATTTAGAAGTTTCAGCCAGAGAGCTTTAATGCCTCACCAAACTACAAACCTCAGGATGCCACAGGATGGAGCCATCAGTGGAAGCATAGCGGTAGCATTATGTAGTATAGAGGGCTCAAGGATTAAAGAAGAGCTCTGAATCAATGTGTTAATATTGATTCAATTAACTTACATTTTAAACAGGTAAAGCTAAAGGTTTCCCCTGTCATGTGATTGTTTAGTTATGCCCGACTGTAGGGGGCAGTGCTCATTTCTTTTACTAAGTCGAGGGAGCCACTGTTGTCAAATATGACACCGTTGTCAAAGATGACAACCATTGTCAAAGATGACAATGTGGCCATGTGGCCAGCATGACTAAATGTCAAGGCACATGGAACACTGTTACCTTCCCACCAAAGCGGTACCTGCTTGCACTTTTACATGCTTTTGAACCGCTAGGTTGGCAAACGCTGGGACTGGAGATGGGAGCTCATTCCATCACATGGTGCTTGCGTCTTGAACTGCCAACCTAGTGACATTGTGGTCATCACTAAACCACCACTGAGATTTGAATCAAAGTGTAATGAAACTTTATTCTCAATGACCATTTCAACTCTCTGTCCCAAACATCTAGCCAAGCAGAAAGACAGTTTGCTAAGGTTTTGGTTCCCATAAATGCTGTTACCAAGTTTAGCCTGCCCACCTACCCTGCCATTAAGTTTCTGTTTTCCTGAGTGGTACTTTCTATAACCTTTTAAATCCCTTGGTAAGAAGACACACAGGCTGGAATACAGGCTTTTCCCAAAATAGAACAGCCATCCATTGAGCACTTGGATACATGTCTCTTTTTTTTCTACCTTTTGTCAGCTAAATTCCAAATATACCACTCTTTGAACACAGGGCAACCATTTTACAATAAAAGCAATTAAAAACTGGCTGAATTGTTTCTTTCCTTTGAAATACAATTGGATGGTTACTTTATTTATATGATTTTGTTGTTGCATTCACTTGGAGCAGTACAAAACATATTCAAAGGGAAATTGATGCTGTGACTTCAAACAACATCAACAAAATAGCTGTGTATAATCACAATTGTTAATACCTGTTCAAGTGTAGCTATATAGATGTTAAATTAGTAAAGGCCTCTCTTTTCATGAGAGAGATTCTGAAGGCACTTTAGATGTTAGGAAGAAACACAAATATATCCCAGGATATCCTAAAATGCACAGAACAATGCTTCTTGTCTCCAAGATCTTACCAAGTCTCTTTATGTTCAACTCCAGCATCACTGTCCTTTTATTTTGAAGGAGGTAGTAGACAAACAAAAGGTGGAAGCATAAGAGGGGAATAATACACCAAAGTCACGCATGAAGCCATGCACTCACCTAGGATCTTAAACTGATATTCTTGAATCTGCTCACTATTCAATGGCCCAGTGATTCTCCACATGCTGTTAGGCAAGAGGGTATTGTTTTGGCAACTTCAAATGGAAACTCAGCGGAAATGCTTGAGAAGTCTGAGTTAGCGGAATGATTTGTTCATTTCTTTTTCCTGCCTAAAAACAACCTTTTGCTCACCGGTGCAAATCATATTCAATTTACTTAAGCTCTATTGTCCCATCACAGTTGTGTTTTCACACTAGCTGAGGCTACTTACTGTAGGCAAAAAAAGAATCCCTAACAAATTTCAGCCGTGTTTTTTTTTTTTTTTTTTTGAGACACTACAAGGACAGCATGCTTGTCACAGAAAATTGCTAGTGACAGTTGATGAGGAGGACATAATGTGGTGAGATGATTAAAAAGCACACCTGTGATCATATTATCAATAAAAATTAAAATGTGCTGTCTCCACTGGCTCTCTGCTGTCATGAGGTGCTCACAGCTTCTTTGGTAATGAAGCATTTCTGCAGCCTAATCATGCTTTCAAGAATATTTGTCCTCCATACCTTATCGCCGTTATATATGCAATTGTTAACACCATCCAATTTGTCCCATCAATGCTAAAGTGCTTTAGCTTCACAGGTGTGATAGGATATGTACTCTATGCCCATTTTTTCTTTCTTTTCTCTCTCTTTTTTAAAAAGATAGCATCTGGCATGAGTTTTCTTATTGTTAAGTTATATAGGTAGGTTGATTAAAGTTTTTACATATGAAATTCTTTCAGCTGCTTACAGAAGGATGAACAGAAAGGGGAAAGATCATTAGAAGGTATATTAGAATGACAGTGAATGTTTCCAGTTTAATTGCCATGTCTGAATCCTGTGGAGTCCTGGGGTTTGTAGTTTAGTGATGCAGTAGAGCTCTCCAAACTGCATATCCCAACATTCCACAGGATGGAGCCATAGCAAATAAAGTGGTGTCATTGTGCTGTAATTGTGTATTGTGAATGGGACCATACTTTAAAAAATATAATACATATTAAATCCTTTATCTGAAATGCTTGTGACCAGAGGTGTTGGAGATTTTAATTTGGGAGGGGGGGGAGATTTTGCAAATATGTACATAATGAGATATCTTGGAGATGCGACCCAAATTGAAACACAAAATGCATTTATGTTTCATATGCACCTTATACACATAGCCTGAAAGTAACTTTATACAATATTTTAAATAATTCTCTGCATGAAACAAAGTTGATTTACACCGAACCATCAAAAAGCAAGGCTGTCACTATCTCAGCCACCAATACCTTCAAGTCACATACATTTCATAGGTTTTTCTTGGACAAAGAATATTCAGTTTTGCAAGTCTCGTCCTCTGAAATATAAAGTACAATACTTGAGATTTCTTGGTAATCTCCCATCCAAGTACTAACCAGTGCTGACCCTGCTTAGCTTCAAAGATCAAATGGGATCTGGTGCCTTTCGGGTTTTTAAATATTAAGGTTTAATGTTAATGGATACTTTCTAACAAGTAACATTTGCTCATTTCTTTATTTCTTTTACCTTTTTGCATCATTTGGCATAGTTTGGGGACATTTTGGACATTATTGTATCTTATAGTTTCTTTTGTAAAACAAAAATCAGTTTAAAAGTAATGTGCTAGTAACATGCTTCTCCTGAGGATATTATGGCACAAGGCTTTTAAACCACAATTAAAGTTGGAAAATAGCATGTTTGACTATATTTATTGCATGATATTGTCTTGGTCTCATCGTTTCTGTGCCTTTGAAGAGTTATTAGAGCATCCCTTTTCATTGCTAGGAAAAATCTATCAATAAGCGTGCTGCTTTTCCATTACTCCACAGGTACAAAACGTCACTTCAGCAGCAGTTCCAATATTGGTGGTCACATAAGGTCAATGTCTCCTCCTCTCTGCCTCTTCCTCCTTTCAGGCTGGTCCCTGCTCCATTTATTTTCTTTCTAAAATTAAATCACATTAGCATAACTCCAGAATTGCATTAACATTTTAAAAAAAGGGCATGTATGATAGGGCATAGGGCAGAAAGGCAGAGTTCAGAAGGAGTGTGGAAGAAAGTGCAAGAGAACCCTCTATGGGAAAAGCATTCCAATCACGCTATTGAAGAGACGTGTAATAATGAATGTTCCCAAACCAGTATGTTTCCATCTTTTCTACTAACACTATTGTGATGAGACCTGGGGCATGTGTGGTAATATCCACAGAAACATCATATCTCATCTCACCAATTAATAATGAAAATGAATTACATTTTGGGAGGGGAAGCAGTACCTACATAAATGTGTTTAACTTCTTAAATAACACTCTAGGTTCTGCCTACGGAGCTTATCGCTCAGAATTTTAAACAGACTCCAGCTTCCCAGGATGGAGGCAGGGATTATCACACACTAAATTGCCACTGAACCACCAGCCGCTATCAAGCCTGGGTCCCAACTGTGCTCTGCCAGCACTTTTTAGAAGCTGGAAAGCTTTCTGACTTCTAAAACGTGCTGGTGGAGCACGGCTGGGACCCAGTCTCATGGCAGCCAGCAGTTTGGCAGTGATTTAGTGTGTGATAATCCCCACCACCATCCCATATCCCAACTTCAGCCCCAGAGTTTAAAATGCTGGCCGATAAGATCCTACATTAAGCCAGTATGTTCTGCACATTTTTAGTATACATGGGAATGATACTGCAACTCTTTCATATATGCCTTTGGTTAATAGCTGCATTTAAATCACAGCATGCTAGATATAACATTTCCTCGAACCTGGTTTCATCCCATTTAGACACAGTTCTGCTCAAAAGTCTGTCACCAGCAGAAAGGTGGAAGTGGTTTTTACTCATTTTTCCTTCTCCTAAAGCCACCAATGCAACTTTTCTCAGCTATTCAGGCATCTTCCTCAGTGTACCAGAACAGATTTTGTAGAGATAAAGGGTTGCCTCCTGCTCTGCTGGATCAGAAGCCCTCTGTAAACAGAAGCAGGCAATCCTAGCTCCAAGCCATACTGTCTCTTTTAGAAGTAAGGTTTTGTTCATTGCCACACATGAAGCAGACAAAAGATAAGTGTTGACTTACAGTTAATAGCTCTAATCTAGTTTGGACTAAAAAGTAGATTTGGTGGGGGTTACAGACAGGCATGAAAAACCAGCTTCAAGCACCCTTTTCTGAAGCTGGGTTGAGTCTTGTGAAACACACTGCTAGCCGTGAAGACAACCCCAATGCGGATGAACCATCCACACTGGGCAGATAAAATGTGGCTTTGAGACACATTGCTTGCTCTGTTAATTCCCCCCCCCCCCCGCTTCTGTTCTGTGCCTGTCCACGATCACAGAGACACAGGAACAATGCTACAAAGGACATGTTCCCACCCACATCCCTAAGAATTGTCACAGTGATGCCATTCATGTCAGTACCAGAAGGTAACCGATATCATGGATGCCATGTCAGCCGTGTAGCCTGCACTGGCATTAACCCATTAATCTATGGGCAAAGCGGTCAGCGCTACACTGCTCCATCATGCCCAACACAGAGAAACACTGATGGTGCACAGGAGCAAGGAGAAAATGGTGCTGGAATTTAAGTGGGAGTCCAGCTGGGAATTGAAAGTCAAATTTTTCACTTTCCACTGACATATTAGTAGGTGAACTTTCAGCTTCCTTTACTGTGCACGCTCTTCTCTCATTGTATAGCCATACCTCTTAAAATGCATCCTGTGATGATTCATTCAAACAGGGAAATGTGAACCTTTTTTGCTTAAGAAGCATCTTTCTAGTCAGTGCATTCAGACATACCTGTAAAGATGCACATTTTCTAGGAAGGAGTGGATCAAACGCGTTTCTTTTTAATCCCACTCCTCCCCCCCCATAAATCGCATTCTATCTGGATTCAATCCCACTTCAAGACATGCACCGTCTAAATGCCCCACCTCCAAGCAAGATTGAATCCAGCTTATCTTGACTGTCTGTATCCCCCCTATGTCACATATATTTTACCCCGAGAGGAAGGATGACATAATACAATCCATTAAATAGTAAATAAAACCTGGTAAGTGTGTTTTCAAATCTGTGGCTTAAAGTTGCATTGTGAATATAAATCGAAATATAAATGTAACACTAGCTGCACATTTTATTGAATTTCTTTTTCCTTTTCTATACAATAAATATTTATTGAATTTCTCTTTCCTTTTCTATACAATAAATAAATACAATAAATGAAAGAGGGGCTTCTTAACTTCAGCTATAAATATGGCTTGACTTTTTAGTAAAGAGTCTGGATTTTCCCCACGTTCACCATAACATTCAATGTTTCAAAGATGAAAACTAGGATGTCTGTGGCTAAGCAACATCAGAGTGTGATCAAGCTAGGAGGGGCACATCACACAAGCTAGGAGGGGCTGCAGCCATTTACCTTTGCTGTATCCTACTGGGAAGGGCAAGATTATGTTCCCTTCTCTACTTTTCCCCAGCTAAGTTTAGTGCAAATCACAGTCAGCACTCTGATTTTTTTTATCAAAGGATTCAACCATCCATGGCTTGAAATTTTTTTAAAAAATACGTATATTCTGAAAGCAATCCTTGATTTTGCTACTTTATATAAGGGACACTATTTTACTACTTCATTGCATTTAATGGGTTTGAACATCCATGGCTTTTGGTATCCACAGGGGTCCTGGGACCAAACTCCAGCAGATATCAAGGGCCCACTGAACATTTGCACTTTGAAGTCATTTTGCAGCAATTGAAATAAGGCGAGGACAAAAGGGGGAAATGGAAGGGGAATGGAAGGGAAGGGAGATACAATTGAATATTTAAAAAAACAACTGAAAATGTGGGATGATTAATTAAGGGGATTAAGTAGTCATTCTTTCCTAATCAGGATAAAACCAAACCTATTGAATCAGTATTGTTGGCTCTCTATTCATCAGTTCATTCAGTGGTTTTACTTTACATGAGACTAACCACTAGAATTCAATCCTTACTCTTTCAATCACAGTTATAAAGCAACTTGTCACTTTCCTGCTTTTCAGAAGCAACTTGCCTTTAAAATAAGGGAAGCTAGTATTTTTTTTTGAATGACACTCTTCCTGTACACTGTGTTGTTGACACAACATCCACAACAGGGCAAGCGTCCCACTTGAAGCATGTGATAGTCCACTACCACCATTTGGTGAAGTCATACATACCCCTAAATGTTACTGTTGAAACACAAAGTCAATGAACTTTTCTCCTATTGCAGGTGGATGGTTCTGCAACCCCCACATTGAATCAGTGTCAAACAATTGTGCTTTATACATATATTTACACACATACACACCACATGTGCTGCAAGCTGTTTGTTAAAGACAAATCTTGAGTAGAAGAGGCAAATATGATTTGTCTGACCCTAGCAATGACTTCCTTTTTAGCTTAGCTTTTGTACAAACTCTGGCATATGCTCTGTATAAAAAAAAAATGAAGCATTTCCCAGGTTTCCTCTGTTTTCCCCACTGAGCCTCTTTCAGATTTTGTCACATTATGATAATGTTCAGGGAATGCTCTTGTAGATTGTGTGTGTCTGTGTGTGTCTGTTTGTCTTGTGCCTTGGAAGGGTGTAATATGAAGAAAAAGTATTGCTACACTTTATCCTTTTTGGGTTTCACTAAATCCCTTAATTCTATTGCCCTTTTAAGAAGTTTCCATTTAACCTTTGCCTCTCCTTATACAAATATCAAATGATGCTGTAGGGAAATGCTACAGGATCTGTGCTGCTCAGTTGTCTGTGAATGGTAGAAGCATCACAGTAAAAACGATGGGTTTTAGGCATATATATATATATATACCCCTCCTCCCAGTCTGCCAGTAATCACTCGTTTCAAAAATGAATGGATAATGCAATACAGGAGCTGTACTACAGTTTAACTACATTGGATGGCATGCAGGGTTAGAAAAGTTTAGCCTTTAAGAATAAAAAAATAAACCCATACCAGTTTACCAAACATACAACTAAGTGTGACACATGAAATCTAAGATTAGCATCTCCTGCAGCAGTGGCTTTTAAAATTAATTGCAGCTATGGACAGGGGAATGAACTCTTTCTCGCCACCATGCCTTTGTCCTAATAGCGATTCCTTCCTCCCTTTAACATAGACACTCACACACCCAGGATGAAAGACAGAGACAGACAGAGAGATAACAACAACAACAACAACAACAACAACAACAACAATTTATTTATAGCCCACCCAATCACAAGGAATCTGGGCAGGTTACAACAATAAAAATACATAGAAAATACAAAAAAATTAAAAATTAATCCCTTTCCAACCCCCCATTTCAATAGTAAAATTACAATTAAATAATCAGCATTTAAAAACAATAACATACAATAGTGTTCGAATTAAGGGAAGAATTGGTGGACAGAGTAACGTAAATCACAGTATAAGGGAAGAGAAGCTAGGCTGGGAATATCCAGTTTTCCTTCCTTAGTTTATTAATGTGAGATCATAATCATGGGTATTTATTTGGTACTCAATGTCAGCTACTGGAAAAGAAAGAAACAGTAAGATTGTTAAACAATTTCATAAATTTTAGGTAATTGTTCCTGGATTCCAACTAGCTGACTTTAGACATTATTTCTTTTAAGCTCTGTTTTAACTGTTGAAGCTAAGGACAGGATTGTCCAAGACCATCTATGTAAGTCTTGCAGAACTTACTGCAGCCTCTAAAATCTAGGCTTGCGGTGACCTCCCAGAGGGCGTTCTCTGCTGTCGCCCCCAAACTCTGGAACGACCTGCCGAATGAGATCCGTCAGATAACAGCTTTAAAAGCGGTCAAGACGGATCTCTTCTGGCAGGCTTTTCTAGATTAACCATCCCGGCCCAGGTTCCCTGATTCCCTGATTCCTCCCGTGGCCCCATCTTAGTGATGATTGAGGATCAACAGAGGGATATCAGGGTTTTTAGTTTTTAATTGTTGTTTTTATGCTTTGATATTGTGTTTTTAATATGATATACTGTTTAATACTGTCTTAAGGGGGGAGGGATAAAGTGTTTTTAATTGTTATATTTTACTGTTGTCAACCGCCCGGATTGGTTTGCCATAGGGCAGTATACAAATAAATATTATTATTATTATTATTATTATTATTATTATTATTATTATTATTATTATTGATATTAGCAAATGTACCTTTGCCTTTTCTAAAGGTATGGACCAGGCTAAATATACACAGATTAAATAATGTATCCTTACCTTACTAAATAATGTATCCTTACCGTTTTAATACACACTAATTTCCTTCTGATGCAGAAACACTTCTTTTCGATGTCCAAGGTCTTTAAGTTGATTTTTAAAAATCTCCCGTTTATTCCACTGTTTAGGAAAAGACATGGGTTTTTAACACTTATGGTCTCACCCCTGAATGGGGATCATATTTGAATTGGGGGGATGATGGAGGAAGGGGAAGACCAGATTAGTGGACCTAGGTCAAGTGGTAACCTAGATCATCTGATTGTTCCTGGCACATCAGAGTAGCTTCCTTGTTTGTATTGGCATCTGGAAAGAGCAGTGTTGGCCTTGTTTTGTTTTTGCATTTGGTATATGTATGCACACGTTTCCAGTTCACTGTCTCATCTTCCCCTTCTCTAATAGCTTCACTTTATAGAAATTCAGATGGCCAATAAGAACAAAGGGAAAACAAAGGCTACTCCACTAAATGAATATCTGAAAATGCACATGCCCCTTTCCCCCACAGCTGCTGCAGTTGTGTGAACCAAATAACAGATCCATCAAACACATGTACACAGAAGAAACACCCCCTCACACAAATGTGGCTACATAATGACGTCCCCTGTGGCTTTCCAAATTGCTTTCAGTTTGGATTAAAACAGGTGGATATGATACTAAAGGGATCAAGCCAGGGCAGGGATACTAGGTAGTGGAGCTGGGATACAACCCTCATGTAGATTCAACCTCAGAGTAATTTACTTGCTTCAGAATAAAAGTGCTCTTCAATGTGGAACTATTTAGTGGGAATATTAACATTTTTAAAATAAAAATATCTACTGTTTCCTGGCACACAGATTTAGCAGCAACGGCTCTTAATTTCACATCCATAATAGGTTAACCTGTGATTTTTTCCAAGCCGTCTCACTGTACCTTTGTGTATAGAAGTATTATATGGTCTTAATTACATTTTAGAAAAGAAAGAATTTTCATGGTAATTTCCATACAAATATTGTTTTACAAACTGTTCGCTACCAGTTGTACCAGTACCCTAGGTGTGTAATTTTAGATTATAACATGCTCCGCTTACTTGCTCAAACACAGCATGTGTTCCATCAATAAAATAATTGACATTTTCCCCCTATGAAGTACACTTTAAAAATATTCATCAGAGGAGGTTAATTAATGAAACAATGCTTATAGATTTCCCGTCATAATCCCTATAAAACTAAAATACATTCTTTCAGCTTTGGGGAGGGGGGAGCAATAGTCTGGTGGGGCATGAGGAGACCTATTGCAATTGACCTGAAATATGAAGGCAAAATGAAAACATTCAATACACTTTATGAAAAAGATCAGTGTGTGTGTGTGTGTGTGTGTAATATGGCATGAGCATTTGCATCACAGAGGTGAAGTAGACAGGTGGCTGGGAGTAACCTCTGGCTGCTCCAGCCATGATAAGCCCCCGATTGACCCAGGACCATGGCATCCAGACACCATGGTCCCAAAACCAGCTGCTGTTGGATCCTGAACAGACTATTGGCAAGGAGCGGCTTTTTGCCGCTCCTTTTCAGACCAGCTTTCAATCGCCTTAGGCAACCTCAGAGTGGCTTCTGGCTGTGTCGGGGGTGTGCGTACTCTACACACCATGCCTCTGAAGTGACCGGAAGCTGCTCTATTTGGCCGTCTGTTTTGAGCCAATGTTAGGAAAGCAATCTGCTCCTTGATTATCAGTGGCTTTGTACATCAGTCATTCTCACTAGACCTTCTGAGCAGCTTGGAATTGTTTTTCTCCAGAGCTTATTGCATGGGGAAAGAAAGTGGATGTTCACCTGGATAGTAGTGCGTTTGCCTTACCCCATGACACCGTAGTTCTTGAGTTCTGTTCCTGTATGAGACTGCGGGAGACAAAAAGTGACTCTTTTTGTCTAGATGGAAAAATCTGTTTGACAATTGACTCACTTTTATGACTGTCTCCCACAGGAAGAGAACTGGAGCACTATGATGTCATGTAGTAAGGCACAAAGAAACACACTACTTTCCCATTGAACATACACTTTCTTTCCTTGTGCAGGAAAGCTCCTCACTTTGCATTTGACCATGCAGTCCACTGTTTCTTGGGGGTTTGGGTTCTGCACATTGTTAACAAAGTGGCAGAGTATAAAGAATGAATGACACATTCTACAAGCACCACTTGAGTCTTTCATGGGATGAAGATATTTTGGCCACACATCTGGGTGTACATAGCTATTCATATTAAAGGAAATGTTTGTAGCAAAAGGAGGAGTGGAAGGTAATTTTGTTTTTATTATTTTTTTATTTTTACAAATCAGAATTTACCAAAATTGTTGCTGTCTAAATGAGGGTGAAAGCATCCCCTATGGATGAAGAAGAAATTAATTTCAGTTCCTTTTTTTTTTTGTCACAGTTTACCAAAATTCAGAAAATTGCAGTGGGTAAGAAGGTGGAGCACTCAGATGCTGCCATGCCCAAGGTTTTGCTGAGAAGTTCATTTCAGTTCAGATGTTGTAAAAAAATAATAATCACAATTTATCCAATGTGCAAAACTCAAATGAAAGTTCAGAATTGTTCACTTGCCTTTCAGACAATTCATTTGCAGTTATAGTGGCCTCTTTTTCAGAGTATTGTTTGAAGCTTGACTCTTTTAGCTCGACTCCTATGTCTGAATGAAGCTATCTGGCCACTATGCAATGATGTCATTGTCACCGTCATGTCTGATATTACACTGGGAAAAGTGCATTGAATTTCTCATGTGCTGATGCAGCACATGCTTAATCAGTATGACAGTTGTTTTATACTCTTGTTCAAGAGCAGGATATTACTACAATATGTTGAGAAGCATTATTTTTCCTTTCCCAGTAAATCATCCCTACAGATAAATATTTTTCTCCATTTATTCCAGATTTTCAATACTACTTTAAGGTTGCATTTTACACAGGACATTTTTATTTATTCTGATTGTAATAAACCTCAATGTCTCTGTACTACCTTCATTGTGCAGAGCACCAGATATGGCGTAACAGTATACTGGCATAAGGAGTCTTCTGCTTAGTATGAGTGTATTTGCAAGGATACTTTGCTCTACAGCAGTCCTTCTTGAGATATCTGATATGGAAGACCCACATTACCCCCCCCCCCACTAATGTGACAGGGACCAGAATAATTTGTGTCCATTAACTATAACTCCCCCCACAACTGCAGACTATCTGCCAATGCCTCATGGACCATTACTGCTTCACAGATACCCCCCCCCCACACACACACACTTTGAGTAACAATGTTGTAAAGATCAATTGAGGCTCTACAAGTACCAATTAGGTGTTTACTTCTTAGAAGGTTGTGTTGGAATCTGTGTGTATACGACTGCAATGCCGGATTGGGGTTATTAACTCTTTTCCCCCCTCCCATTTTTAAACACTTATATGGAAGATAGGAACATTGTCCTCTTTGGGCTGCAAATAATTATATGCACTCAATTTACCCATTGTAATTGGAGGTAACTTTTATTTCAATCTGTTTTTGAAAGATTGACAAATCACATGTGTGGGGTGTAAAGAATATTAGATTTACACATTTTGAAATCGGGAGAAGTGACATCCTTTCTACTGACTTATTGGAGTGCTAATGGCCGAGTGTCATTGTGATCAAGAATGTCTCTCTCCACCGGTTTCAATATCAAAGAGAGCAGGGATGCTCTCTGACACTGAAGTTAATGTAGAAATTCTATATATTTGTCATTCATACAAGGAATTGATATTTATATGTTTATTATCTATTAAAATATTTATATCCTACACTCTAAAAATCTCAGGGCTGCAGGTAATAAAATCAATACAATCATTTCATACCCTCCAAGTGTCTCAATTTGACATGGACAGTTCTGGTTAATCCTCTGTCATCCCACTTTTTCAGCTGCTTTTAAAATGTCCCACTTTCACTCTCCTCCTCCCACTTTCCCCCTTTGTCTTCAACTTACTTCAATTGCTACACAGTGAATTCAAAGTGCTGAAGTAGTTTGCACTCAGTTAACTCAGGAGGGAGCAGAGGAAAGGGCAGAACCTTGCCCTTTCCAATAGGCTCTTGAAAAAGCAAACTACTGTAGTGTCTACTAGCTTGTGCGCTCTTCTTTATTAATGACTTCTGCCACCTTGGCCACACTGTGATGTTGTTTGTCCCAGTTTTCATCTCTGACATGTTGAAGGGTATGCCCATTTAAATTATAAACAGTTTAAATGTTTTTAAAAGACTAAAAATATATTTTAAATTTAACAAGCTATAGGAAGACATATTAAAATCAGTTAATATGCTTTAAAACGTTTGAAAGGCATGCACATGTTTGGATCTGGGTCAAACCATTTGGGCCCCAAAGAATTTTGCAAACAATCATGTTTTCCCATGGATCAAGAATGACAACAATATGCATTCCTGTTGGGGCCTTAAGGGGAAGGTATTATTACTTAACAGGGATGCCATAGCAGAGAATACCCTCTCCCATAGTCTCTGAAAGGATATTTCCCTAATGCATCCATTAGGACACAAAGAAGGTCTCCTCCAGCAGACATAAAATCTTGAGCAGGCATACATAAGATACTAGATAACAGTATGCAGTAATGGGTGCTGCATGTTTAGAAATAAAATTAACTCCAAGACAATAAAAAATACCTTTATCTTGCTATGAAATGAAGGTGGAAAATAGCAGACTGGCATTTTACTCTGTGCCTCCTTTTGGTGCAATAAAGTCATTGAAGTTCCAGTGTGTTTTCACACCACAAATTGCTTATTTGCTATTCCACACAAAATAACTTTTTTGAAATTGAATTTCCACACTACTCTTGTGATGCCAACTATATTTGTCCAAAAGTCAAGGGAATTTTTAGCAGCAAGTACAAATGAAACAAAACATAAGTGTCAGGAGGATATTGATGACTAATCACGAAATAAGGACACAAGACACTGGATTAAACAAGAGCCACTTTATTTGACCTAAAACCTATTTAAACTAAATCTGGAGATGAGCAACAAAAGTGGGGGTCCACTTTTGGATGTTGGTCCAGCTGAGGCCTAGGGGCCAACCTGTGGCCACCTTCTTAGCCTTCCCTTGAACAAAAGCCTGACCCCCAGAGGTAATCTAATATCATTGGTTTCTCCCCAGCCAGCCATTTACTGGAAGGTAATCCGAGGGCATTCCACCTCCAAGTCTGTAGACTTTACAGGAGAGAGCAAACCTCCACCCAGTCAGCCCAAAGGGGAGGTTATTTCCTTGCCTCCCAAGTCCCCCAGCATATGGAGAAGGTTCCATAGCCAACCCTTCACCAAAAGGGTGCCAAGGTGTACACCGAAGTCTGATATTCCCCTGTTCTCATAACTTGGCAATGACAACAGATTTATAGACACCACCTGAGCTGATTGACAATGTCCCACTGATACAGTGGAAGGTAAGCAAAAATAACACCCTCATTTAAAAGGGGGCGCGTTCCTACTTGTCCCCAAAGTGACCAGCAGAGCTCATACTGCACAGAGGTCAGGAGGGTGGATCCACACATATCTCCAAAGATGGCTTGTGAAAGGGCAGCTGAGCAATAAGGAACTTTTGTCTCTGCCCTCTCACAAGCTATGTCCTGATGCCCTTTGTGCCAAGCCAAACAAATCTGGACTCTGTTTCTGGAGGCCATCAAATTGTCCCCTTCCTGTAGCATCTTCCAGATGATCAGATTCAAGCACACATTCAGTAGGAGGCCAAGTAGCTTCTACAACTGTGTTTGGCCTACTACAAATGGACTAATGCATCTTGAATATAAAAAGTTGTCTCCATCACATTAATACAGATATTAAAACAAATTACACACTTAAAAATCTCTTTGGGCATATTAAGAAGCACATCATTTTATGGAAGAGTTATGTGAGATTATAACTCAGTGAAATACTAAATTATTTCTTCTCATATTTAATTTTGTCACTTTGATATATAGTTGCATGTTATTTATTATGTTGTCACTCTCCAATTTTGTCTCCAAATGTACAAAGAGAATTCCAGCATTCATATCTACAGAGTTAACTTACCAAAGAAAATGGAGTAAGCATAGATGGTTCTCTTGAGTGCTGCTGAGAATTGTTTTAATGTAATGTTTAGGCTCGTACTGGAGGTTGTTAGTCAAGCATGAAAGAAGACAATACACTAGGACTTAATGGTTAAGTAAATATGCAGCATGAATGCCCTAGATTTTCATTTTCTTAACTTAAGCTAGAGCTATAGAGTGAATGACTTTGGGGACAGAGCTATGGATGAAGAAATAGGTCTGCATAATTATATTGGCATTTTTATATTTATGTCACCCTTCCCTTGAGTTGTTATGGGTAGCAAATGTAAGGATTACACCAGTTTATCCTCTCAATAATTATGTGAGGGGGCATGGACTAAATGACAGAAACTGGCCAAAGATCATCAAGTAAATCTCACAACTGAGCAAGATTTTGAACTTAAGCCTCCATGAGCCACACCTGACAGCGTCCATTATATCACCCTGGCTCTTTGGTTGAGCTAAGCTCTGCAGGAAAAAAGTGGGAGAGGAGGCAATTAAAATAAACTGTACTGCAACACTCCAGTCTTGTATTTTCAATCAATCAATCAATCAATCATAAACTTTGAGAGGCCATTTGTGCACATTTATACTTCATACTGAGAAGGAAACTCTTGCCAAATGGTTCCTTGTATGCATTTACTGTGTTCTAGCATCCAACTAACACAGGAATGGAAGTTGGGTGGCCTTTTACATATTGCTGGATTGCACATATCAACATTCTTCAGTGTTACCTATATTGTTTAGGACTGCTGGGAGATGCAGTTCAACAACATCTGGAGGGCCACGTGATTCCCATTCCTGAGCTGTTATTGTAATAAGCAATAAATCCTGAGTCTTACGGCCTTGTAGACAAAGCCCTTTCCTTGTACTGACGGTTGCATAGATTTATTCCATTCTCATGGGTTTCAAGTGATCCAACCAATATATTTTTGATTAAATAGTTTGATCCATTTTTTTTATCACACATGAAAGAAATTTGATAGGAAAGTGAGGGATATGTATAAAGTGATCTTTAGGGGTAGGAATGTCCAACCTCATTGTATTCTGCTGCTCAGACCCATAGTGACCAATACAAATGATTTTTCCTTGAGAAGCAAAATGTGAGCACTGTTAGGGAGAACAATAATTACCAATAGCCTAAGAAACCTACATTTGAATAAAAGTTATTGAAGAAAGGAATAGGTGAGTTTGAGAAGGCACAATGGAAATGAACTTGCCCCTTCCGCTGTTTGCCATTTCCCCACTCCAAATGTAATCCCAGTGATTTTCTCCCTGGAATGGGTTCAAAAATATCCCTTGTCTCCAGCTTCCAAGTATACGTGTGAAGTACTATTCCTGGTTTTTAGAAGGTCCATGGTGCTTCATATGCAGATGTTAATATGATAACCTGTAGCCTCTTTATCCAATATGTTATTTATTTCAGATTAATTAGAATAGGATAGAAGATGGTGACCAGTACTTTTTTATATGTGCACTCAAAGGCCTGCACACACATCATGTGTGTGTGTGTGTGTTGTTGTTGTTGTTGTTGTTGTTGTTTTGGTTTTCTTTCTTTCTTTCATTTCATTTCATTTTAAATTGGATTTGTATGCCATTTGGATACCATTTGGAAATTGCTTTTTATATTAGTTATCATTCATGTTCCAGGGCCTAGATGTATTTGGTTGCATTAGACATTAAAAAAATACCCCCCCCCCCTGTTTTTTTAAAAGTAACTAAGGCTAAGATCCTGCATCAGGAGATGTAGGATTAAGTTCTACCCAAGGAGAACTATTCCATGTCTCCCCTCCCCTTCCTCTCTGATGCCACCCATTTAATGACAATTGGATGATGGAAAGACATAAGAGAAGCATCTGGCTATGTCCCTGTAGCCAGATGCATAATGATAACATCATCCTCTGGGACCTCTGGAGAACTCCAAGAAGTCCTACAAGATGTCTCAAGGCAATGTGTGCTTCACTCCTATAGCATGTATAGCAGTTTGTACAAGGCCAAACAATTCAATTCTGCAGAAGAAAGGGGAGTCGGGTCGGGTCATTGCACAAGGGTGGTAGTGAATTCCTTCTTTGGCAATAACTGTAAAAAGACAATAGAAAGACATAAGTTAGACTGTATGTGTATGTCACTAATACGTCATCTGTTTAGTTTAACTTAGTGATTTCCAAACTTTGGTCCTCCAGATGTTTTGAGCTTCAACTCCCAGAAGTCCCAGCCAGCTTGGACAAGAAGGTTGGTTTTTTTTTTTTTATATGCAAAACTAATTTCTGCACAAAGGAACAATTTTTCCTAAACCTTTGTTTTTGCAAAAACAAAAAAACAACAACAAAAACACAAAAAATGTATTACCAATATTGTAAACTCTCTCAATAAAAAGAAACATTTTTGAAAGTATTTGTTTTTGACTGTGAAAAAGAAATAAGTGAAGATTTGTGCTCTATCTTTGTATTGTGACTGCCACACTTGCCATGGGATTCTGGGAATTGTCCAAAAAGTCACATTTCCAAATTCTGATAGAAGAGATGTCTCTCTGCTTGAAAAATAGAGGCTCAATATCTCAACTACATACAACTACTTCTGCAGGTATTTTTGCATGCTGGCTAATGATTGGCATCTTCCCCAAACATCCTGAAAAACAGATACTCTTCCCAAACTTGAAAATCAAGAATTATATATTCAGAACTGGAAAATGATATATTTCATCACAAAACCCTGCCATTCACATTTTTGTATGATCTATCTCTGTAAACCTCCTGATGCTACACTTGGAGTTTTTTTTTAAAAAAATGTGAAACTTCTCAAGCAAGTCACTCACATTTTGTTCATTTTTTCAGTTATCTTGTTGATCTTTTTGACAAAGTAAAGGTGTTAGACTTGCTAGAAAGCTTTCACCTGACACCTGCTGGAAACAAACCCATGGCTTTCTTTCTTTCTCAGCTAAATCTAAACTAAACCTGGAAGAAGCAATTGAAATACCTACCAGGACAGGGAGAGAAATTGAGTGAAGTTAGTTTTTTGGGGATTGGGGGGGGGGGGATTAGCTATGATCTTATATGAGACTCTAATTGACTTCGAAGTAAATAAACGACAGCATGTGCTTCAGTTTCCTATTGTATTGGCTTGTCTACTTAACCATGAGAAGACTGAATATAGCCTTCCCGTTTTCCTCCAGCAAGAATATTGTTCTAGCAATTTGTATATCTGCTGAAAACACCACCAAAACATCTTGCAGAATCATTATTGAGTGATGCTGCTAAATATTTGGAAAATCTATCAAACTGTTTTGCTGAATGTTATGGAGAGATGTTTTTCACTATAGTCAGGATCCTCTTAATAGCTGTATAAGAACACCTTCTTATAATGTGAAACTAGTCTTGGTGACAAGCAAACTCAGCAACAAAATAGAGTAAGTCCTGAGCACTGGTGTTCACTATTACAGTCAAGCAATTAGACTTTCCTACATTCTGTCAAACCCTCACACCACGCTGTAAGGCATGATGGTCCTGTTCTGGGAACTAGTGTCCATCCCTTTCTGCATCCACACTGTTAAACAGCATGTTGACAGTCTAGTTGTCCAGACATTACCTCTGTGGGGCTGGGACTGGACCTCCATTGCCAGGTTCAGAACCAGATGACTTCAGTCCACCACTAGAGCCTAAACTGGGCTGCCAACCATCCTCAGTGTGCACACAGAGATTGCTTGTGGACCGTACCAATTTCTTTACCTGCCCTTGTAGGTAATTCAGTTGGTTCTTTCAGGTTTATCCCTCCATCACACCCTCGTTAACAAAAGTAACTAATTACAACTAATCAGGTTGCTGGGAATGTGTTACCTCCATGCTCTTAAGAGACCATGCACTTACCTGCACTGACACTGACTGACACCAGGCAACTCTCCAGGATTTCTGGTGCAAATATTCCTCAGTCCTACCAGTAAATGTCAGAAATTGGACCTGGGACCTTTTGCATGCTACTATGACTTGGCTTTTTGAATAAGTAAGAAGTGGCCCATATAGACACTCCAAACTACACAATATGGATACTACAAAGATCCTTTTGATACTCTGTACATTTTGTTGACCAAAATATCAAACTCCAGGGACTAAAGAATATAGATAGGAAGAATCATACTTTCTTTTATTCATATGTTGTCATTTTTTATGATGGAGTTTGTTTTTGTAACAACAATGAAACATTCATCAGTTTGGAAGAGTTCGGATTTTTGTTTTTCATTTTCCAGGTATAGTTCCAAAAAGTTTTCAGTAACATGAATATGCATGTCCAGATGTATGACAAATGAATGCGGTAATTTTATTCACTAGGTTGCTCTGCTTAACTCTGTGTGGTGTGACAGATTGTGTGATCAGTTTGGAATTACTTAAAAGCTCAACAGTTGTCATTCAATAAGAAACAAAGAACGGAAACATAAAAATGTCTGCACAAGTGTGGCCTCACAGGGATGGACACAAAAAGATCGTCATTAGAAATGAAGAGGTGTACCTGAAACAACAGAGAACAGGTTTTGAGGGGGGGAAATCCTGGCACCATCAAAGCAGAGATGATTTCCAAAGTAGTGGTGAGGTGAACTGGAAGAGAGGGAGATTGTGTGAATATTTTAAACGCCTGGAAAAAAAAGTGTAAAAACATTTTATTTATTAAATTTTCCTTGAAGTGGGAAATTGCATTGTATTGCAAAAAGATTTTATTCACATGCCTCCTTCAGGTCTTCTAGGTCCCCTACCTTAATCTCAATGGATCAAAACAAGTTCTCTCAAATTTAGGTCTTTCCATAAAAGATGTGCTGTGAGGGAAGTATGGTCATGAATACTTTTAGTGGTATTTGAGCCTTAAGTATGTAACGATTGCTATTTAAGAGCAGTAAGGAACCGCTATAGAACAAAGTAATATTGAGGAATGTGCTACTTGGTGGTTTATTTACCCTGAAACAGTTCTCCCAATCCTTGTTGTTGTTGTTGTTGTTGTTGTTGTTGTGTGCCTTCAAGTCATTTCTCATTGTAATATATAACTGTTGTTCTAGCTCAGTGGTCCCCAAACTGTGCCCTTTAAGAGATTTTGGACTTCAGCTCCCAGAAGCCTCAGCCATGTTGGTCAACAGTCTGGGATTCTGGGAGCCATAGTCCAAAATCCCTTAAAAGGTACAGTTTGGGCACCACTAGTCTATCTGGTTCTTCCATTACCAAGTAAATTCTTACATTCTATTTTGTACCATCTTTCTTCCCTAACATCTTTTCTAAATAAAGACATAATTAAATATTTCGTACTTAGTCCTTCTATTTTTATCTATTATATACACATTTGTCACATATTCTATGCACCTTTTTTGGCTTAGTTAATCCTTCTTATCCTTCCTCCATAATTTTGACACTTCTCTCCATTTCTCTTTGTATTGCTGGGTTGTTTTTCCATTAATATACATGGATAGGCTGCCCATCACCGCTAAATCATTTAATTGCACTCTCCATTCATCTACAGATGATATTATGTCAGTCCATCAAGTCACTTCTGACTTCTGATTTCTTCAGAGGGTGGTTGTCTTTCACACTTCCTCTGAGGATCTGAGAGTGTGACTTGCCCCAGGTCACCAAGGGGGCTTCCATAGCTGAGCAGCAGGGACGTAGCCAGGGGGGGGGTCCAGGGGGTCTGGACCCCCCTTCTGTTAGATACAATGAATGGTGTGTGCTGCTGCGCTGCCGCACCCAAACCCCATTAAAATGGTGGCACTTAGTCTGGACCCCCCCCCCTTCCCAAAATCCTGGCTACGTCCCTGTGAGCAGGGATCCCAACCCTGGTCTCCAGAGTCATAGTTGAATGCTTAAAACTCTACACCACTTTGGCTCCCAATCCTTACTCAAATCGATTTTTGCCAGTGATGCAAGTATGGAAATAAAACAAGATGGATGCATTTCTTTGTAGTTACAAAGATACATATTAGGGGGTTTTTTGGTAAGAGTTCTCCAGTGCTGTTGGTAATTTCTGACCCATTTATGAATCAAGGTGGGAGACTTCCCTAGTCATCATGCTTCATGATGTATCTAGAATTTGGATCCAGTACAGAAAATGTAGGACAGCAATTAGCATTCCTGGGGTTCCCCCTACCCTCCAAGACCTTTATTAAACTTTTTCCAATTTATCAGATGAATGCTGAATTAAATGCTCATTAATGTTTATGTAGAAATTCTGGTGCTTTGGCCAGTGAAGTGGCTTTGGTACAGACAACACGTAATTGCTCCAATTTGGGAACATTTAATAATCAAATTCTTTGCTTCTTTTTATATATAATTTGACCTAGCTTTGTTCTCTTGCAATCAAAGGAAGCATTTTTTTCAGACATCTCTAATTAAGATTATTCATTAATCACAGCATGGTTAATTTATCATTTTAAAATGAAATGGAATAATAGTGCCAGGCTTTGTGTTTAGTGTGATCGGCCATGATAATGTATATTTTACTGATTTTAATTTAAAAAATGGGAAAATTGTACTGCTCAAGAGGCATTGCAAGCAGAACATGGAATAGTTTTTATACTCTGGTGGTTTACCTGTTATAAGATTGAAAAAGCAGCTTGTTTAGATTTTATCCAGTTCTATAGCTCCTACATTTTCTCTGTGTGAAGCATCACTAAGACCCACCACCAGCCAAATGTGGAAATCACTTGAGCGTTCACCTGGTAGTAATCTCTAAAACTTCTGTGACAAATAATGTCTGAAGCCAAATGCCATTCATGTAACAGAAATGTCTTTCTTTTTAAAACTGAAAATCAAAAAAGAAAATGAGAAATGAAATCTGGCATTTCAAACAATAATGTCAGTATAATGTGGCAGAAAGGGATTACAGTATCAAAGTTTACTGGAAGTACCAGCCATCTTTTGAAGAAATAAATTAATGTAAGGCAGAGCCTATCACATCTGTATGTGTGAAAACATTCTTCAGAGCTGTAGAAATGCATAATTCTATACTAAATCTAACTGTTCTCAATATCTTCTGTAATTCTTTTTCATATATACAAACATGCTCTAGTTTTGCTATGCTAAAAATGTGGCAGTTGCACAGCCAGGCAAATTCTGGCTGTCCCTCTAAAAAGAACACCAGGGCTTTGGGAGGCTTGGAAACACTAGTATTTCAAATACCTCCTACTGGTTCCTCCCTTGTCACAAACTGGAGAGGACAGCTGGGAAAACAAGCATAGGACTAACATGTTTGTAGGATGTAGATTGATATCAACAGTTGCTCCTCTCTAAGACAAAAATATCAGTTCTGGAAGTGCGCAACATGGCACAAAGTAGACATATGTGGATCATATGTGTGCATGCCTAAACCCAGTTCTCTAACCCAATTACTAATCCTATGAACATCCGAATGCCTCTGTCCTGGTGAGCATGTTAAGAGCTCTATGAGTGGGAGTGACTTGGGAAGACAGTTTTGCAGTAAGGAAAGGATCAAGTGTACACTGCATTTCATCATGCTCTAACGCTAGATCTAGAAGCCAGTAGATGTTACCATATGAATATACCTCATAGCCTTTGAAGAAGAAATCCTTTTGTGCCTTAGTCCCTGAACAAGATTTTCATGTCTACAGTTAGATCCTAAGACTATCAGGCATCTTTTTAAAAAAAAATCGATTTTGAGTGTGCGTGTGTAAAATGTATTTTCCTCATTAATCAGGAAACCTTACACAACTATCATGCAACCAGGCTTATTTCAGCCCAGAGTCATGATTACAGAAAAGGGAATGGGCATTTGATGACCAGCCATGATATAATAAGGCCAAACACAGAGAATCAGTTTGAATAGGAGCCACTTTATTTAACATGGGCTGCAACCACATTGGAGAAATAATCCAGTTTGACACTACTTTAACTGTTATGACTTAGTGCTATGGAATTCTGGGAACTGTAGTTTTCTGAGACATTTCAGAGAGGTCTGATCCTCAATTGAACTACAGTTCACAGAATTCCAGGGCATTGAGCCATGGCAGTTAAAGAGGTGTCAAACATGATTATTTCTGCAGTGCAGATGCATCCTTAGAACCTTTTAAAACTCTGTTGATCCTGGAATGGAGTAAGAGAGAAGAGCAACTTAGTGCAGGATCCACTGAAACACGTGTAACTTGCACTCCTCAGCCTTCCTCTGAGAGAACCACCTGAGCCCCAATGGCACCCCCATCAAAAAAAAACCCCAAAACAAACCCCAAAAACTAAACACAGAACCAATTGGAAGTATATAGGCCTGTTACAGACTGCCAAAATAAGGCTGCTTCGGTCTCTTTGGAGGTATGCTATTTAATGATCCATGGGTCCTAAGAGTGCGGAGGTCCACCAAGCCACATCCATTCCTAAGCACTGGAGTGCAGCTTTGGTGCAGCTTCTGGATTCTTAGGATGCATGCATCATTTAAACAGCATGCCTCCAAAGAGACCCGAAGCAGCTTTATTTTGGCAGTCTGTAACAGGCCACAGAGTCTAGATCTGGCTTTGCAAAACTGCTATTTCTTAGAAGTTAAATATTGTAGGGGGCTCTTCTAAGAATTGCTTATTGAATTGCCATTTCTGGTGACCTCTAGGAGAGGTATTTTGCCTATTTTTTAAGCTGGAAAAAATGTGGGCCAAGGAATATGGAGCTGGTGAGGCCCACTAAAACAAAAACATAAAAACACAGGGGGCACATGTGGCCCAAAACCAACTTTATGGTACAGCTGCCTGCTGAGAACAGAGACAATCAACTTTGCAATTAACTATTTTGTATTATTCTGAATCCTAAATAACCTGAAATGAATGAGATTCTGTCTGCATTTGGAAGTTAAGCAAGGTCAGCCCTGGTTAGTATTAGTATGGAAGACCACCAATGAATCCCAAGTGCATTAGATTATATTTCTGTGGAAGGCAGAGAGTATCCCTTGCCTAAGAAAAGCCTGTGAAATTCAAGAAGTCACCATAAGTTTACAGGAAACTTGAACATACACGCATGCACACACACTTTTCTGATGAAGACCTAAATATTAAGTAATTTGAGAAAGTCAAAAGAACAGAGATGATTTTTGTATGTATCAGTTTTATCTAGAAGCCTGTCATAACTGTCATATTCAGATAAGATGATTTCAAGGACTGTGGTTATTAGAAGAATTTCCAAATGACTTTTCACACTATATTTTAGTAAAATAGATACATACAATCACATAAACAGCAAAATGTCACTTTGTTCTTATCAGCATTCATTTCATATATATATATATATAAAACCTGTCCTCAGATTTTGCATACTTGCATTCTTCGCTTAGTTATTGAGGCTCTCAATAAATCAGTTGATGGAAGGTGTGTGTGATGTTAGGGCTGGAATTTCATATATGTCCTGACTAGAAGTTCTTAAGTTTATAGGCAAAAGAGACAATAAATTACCACCTTAAAAATAGGAAGCAGACACTAGGAATCAATTGATAGTTTTTACAATAAAATAAATGATGAGGTTTTCCTTATGGGCAAATTGTAGGTTGCATGTTATTTTTAGCCAATTCAAAAGACAGGAACCTGAAGTGAAAAGTAAAATGGCCAGCACTAAATTTTTCATCAATTTTTATGCTAGATCTCTTTCTTAGAATTAAACACACACTTTTCTTTCTTTGCACAACTAAAACACACTGATAATTTAAAGTTTCAAACAAATTGTATGCCATGGCATGACCCAATTTAGTGCAAAAAGTGTGTTTATATGAGTGGCCAATTGCATATCATGTACAATGCATTCATAAATAGTAATAATTGAAATGAAAAGTCCAGAAACCTACTATTAGTCCCAACTAACGTAGGACTATTGTGTCAGTGGGATTTATGTATGAGTCAACTCATCAGTGGCATCACCCAGTTCTTAGAATGGGATGAGGACAATCATAGTTAATCTGAATAACCCACCTATTGTAGTAAGTGCTTTATTTTAGTTGTGATTATTCTTACATTGAAGTTTTACTCTAACCATAGACAGCAGATATAATGAGGCCTTAGTGTGGGAAGGTGTGAATCTTGTCAGTTTTGCTTTCTCCCATAGTCAGATTTTTAAAGTTCTTTACAGCCTACTCATGAGGAAGTTGTGAGTTTTGTTACATTTGTTAAACAAATGATTAATCATATAATCAAACTATCCTGGTTTGACAAGGGTGACCTCAATTAATCTTCTGCCACCCCACCTTCTAAAGTGCTTTTAAATGTCCTGGTTTCTCTCATAGCTTTTGTTGTTGTTATCCACCCTCCAGTTGACTTCAACCCATGGTGACCCTGTAGCTGAGACATCTCCAAGATTCCCTGTCCTTCACTGCTCTGCTCAGTTCCTACAAATTCAAACCCATGACTTCTTTTATAGAGCTTATCCATCCAGCATGCGGACTTCTTCTCTTCTTCTTCTTAGATAAAACCAACTATGGCAGCTAATAGCTGCCATTTCTTTAGGATGGATAATCACTCTACATTTGAGATATGAAGGAACTATTTGAGGTGCTGAACCATATCTCCAAAATCTCTCCTTTAAAGTTTGGACCAAAATCCCCAAGCAGATTACTGCCCCAATAAGATGGAAGATGCCAGCTGCCATTTCAAACCAATCATTCAATTCGATTCTGTGTTGAATCAACATTTCTAATAATAATAATATAAAAAATCAGTTTTCATATTGTGAATCTTATAATAAATTCTGAATAAAAGCACTGCTGTTGGTGCCTGTGACAACTTTCATAATTTGTTCGAGAATGTACTTTTCACAGCTAAGTGAAATTCTTGATTTTTTTTGTTAGAGATCTGTTGAATTCAGTGGAATCCCATTGAAATGTGCTGTAAATTACATTGACATTCCCAAGTAGCATGTTGCACTCTCAATGGTTAATTTCTATGAGGATATTAGTATGTTAATTTATACTATCTAGGCATAATTTATACAGTGTGTGTGTTGGTTTTAATTGGTCTAAAATTAAGTTTGTTTGATTGCCTTACAGCACTATGAAGGATTCGTGTTGAAAAATGCATCTCTTATAGAACATTTTATTAAACTAATGTGTCCACTAGAGATTGCTGATTAGCAGAACAGGGAAAATCACTGATAATTTTGCTTTACCAAAGTTTAATTGCAATGTTTCTTTAGAAGTATAATGACTAGTTTTCCCCCACCAAAGAAACTCTATTGCAGTGGCTGGCTTGGTATGCATCATTCTTTGATGACAAAACACTTTAGAGTGCAATCCTGTTCATGTCTACTCACAAGTAAGCCCCATTAAGTTTAGTTAGGATTACTCCCAAAAAGTGTGTATAAGATTTTATTTTAAGGTAACGTCCAAAAACAGGACAATATTATTGAAATTATGTTCTGGTCTCAGCAATCTTACTGTTGTGATCTGATAACTGAGAAAGTGACTGTGAAATAAGTGTTGGATTAGAAGAAAGACTAAACTGTGAAACCGTACTAAACCTCCAGGCTTACCTCACTCTATCCAACAACTTTGTTTTAACAACTTAAATAAGTTACAGGCACCATTCTTATATCTCGCTTTCTCACACCTGAAATATTCTGCTGTGGATCTGGATCCAGAGTTTATTTGTTTGTTTTTTGGATGTGAGGTATATTAAAACTTTACAATGAATACTGTTGTGGATTTTAAAATAAATGCCTTCCCCTAGTATTCAACAAGGAAAATGAAAATTAACCCCCTCCCCTAAATGCTGTCTCTATCTTGTCAGAGCTGAGATCTTGTTTTCATTTTACTTGTTTGCAATTGCTATCTAATAATGGCAACAGAAATACACAGAATAACATGTGCATCCTTATTGTGAAGGAATTCTGTCAATATTAATCACGGCATTTTCAAATTTGAATACATTTAATAAAGATCTTATTCCGGTCACATTAGGGTGAGAAGGACTCCTCTTTAAACATTCAAATGAATTTCTGTGCAATGAAATTAATTAAACTTGCAGTCTCTCACACATTTATCAAGAAGTTAGTTTTACTCAACCCATTGTGGCTTACATTTGAGTAGACTTCTATTGTTTCATTGGGAGTAAGTTTCAAAAAGCTTCATTGCAGCTTGCTTCTGTGTAAACATTAATAGGTTTGGATAATAAGTTATATACACAACAAATAAAACATATATTTTTGGATCTTTTGTGCTTATTTATGAATTAGATTCAGGGCTATTTAACATACATTTATTGTTTTCATACTGAAGGACTATCGGGCTGAATCCAATGTATGTCAATATATTTGTTGTTTTTGTTAACTGGCCTTGAGTCAATTTCGACCCATGGCGACATCTCCAAGATTTCCTGTCCTCTACTGCTCTGTTTAGTTCTGCAAATTAATATCTGTGACCTTCCTAATAGAATCCATCTTTCTAGCATGTGGCCATCCTCTCTTTCTGCTTCCTAGCATTGTTGTTGTTGTTGTTGTTTTTCAATGAGTTGAGCCTTCTCATGATGTGTCCAAAGTATGACAGCTTCAGTTTTGTCATCTTGGCTTCCAGGAAGATTTCTGGCTTGATATGCTCTAGGGCCCATCTGTTGGTTTTTTTTTGGCTGTCCATGGGATCCTCAGCACTTTTCTGCAGCACCACATCTTGAATGAATCGATTTCTTCCTCTCTTCTTTCTTAACGGTCCTGCTCTCACATCCATACATGGTCATAGGATAAACAATGGCGTGTACAATTCTAACTTTTGTGCTTAGTTGTATATCTTTGCATTTCAGAATTTCTAGTTCTTTCATGGCAACCCTCCCCATTCTTAATCTTCCTCTGATTTCCTGACTGCAATCCCCATTTCTATCAATGTTTGATCCCACGTATCAAAAATTTTTACTACTTCAATTTTTTCATTGCCTAGGTTGGATTTGTCTAGAATCTCCATCGTTATTTTTGTTTCTTTTATGTTCAACAGTAGTCCTGCCCTTGCACTTTCTTCCTCGATCTTCTTTAGCAGTTTTCTAGGTCTGGGAGGTTTTCTGCTAGTATTATGGTGTTGTCTGTGTATTAGGTTAATTTAAATCATGAGTGGGAAACATTTAGCTCTCCATATGTTACTAAACTGCAACTCCAATCATCTGTACGTAGCATCTTGAATGGTGAGAAGTCATGTTATCTGCAGTCCAGCAACACTTTGGACTGCTGATATTCTCAGAATGCCATAGTGTTAAGCCAATGCATTTATAGTGGTGTCAACCTGGATTATTTCTGCAGTATGGATGCAGCCGTAGTATCATATGTTTTGTCACTCAGGTCTATCTGTACATTAAAAGTGCTCTTTCTGTTCTCTACTGATTTCAAGCGTCTCCAATATATCTCTTTATCATCAATATTTATCTAATGCTTTCCCTTATAGAGTACAGCTCTATTTTTGATCTTCACTGCCCTTTCTACAGTTAATGTTTTCTAAAAGTGGGAAATAGACAGCAACGCGATATAAAGAAAGACATCTTTCTTTCCAACCCTCCCCCTCCTTGTATGAGTCTTAATTATTGTTGTGCAATGTTGGTAAAGTTTTCCCATTTATTCTTTTTACTGTCCTTGTTGAAAATTCTTTACTTCTTCATTTTGCAGTTTTATGCTGCACAGTAATCAGAGGGGAATTGCCTAACAAAAAGTGACATTCAGAATTGAGTAAATTCTTGAATTTTTGGCAGAACTAAATCCAGCTTGCAAAATTAAAAGGATTTAAAAAAAAAAAAATAGGGACATCTCTTGAGTCCTTTGTGTTCATTTTCCCCCCTATTAGTTGTAGCACACTCTGTGCGGGTTTTATGATTTACAGTCTCAAATAGGCTTCAGAAATATAATAGAACATCTTTAATTAAATCCCAAAAACTCACATTCAGGGATAAATAATAATCCATCAGCCATTTCATTCTCTTATGGTACCCAAGAGGACTTGACAGTCTTAATCACTTCAGCCATTTATACCTTCATTTTAGCTCTATTTCAGTCAAGCCATTTAGTGGAGTTTATCTAAATTACAGTATCTTTTTTTATCACACGTCTGGAGCTGTAACACAGAAACTAATTTCTGGTGCAAAATGGAATATCTCAGAACCACAGACATCAGTAGCAGAGGCACATTAGAATGAAAAGTTACCTGTCACTAACTGATATTTGTCTCTGTAATGAGCTGAACCAGTCAAGAAATGTGGCTATAATCAAATTAGGAGCCACTAGCATCACAACAGAATGCTAAGCATAAAGGAACATGACATTGCTTGTGTTGTCAGGACTGCAGCTCTTCTGCTTGGTAATCAGGACCTGTTTCACTCATCTGACTGCAATGCTTTATGCAGGATGTTTTGTATAAATGGTGTTTCACACAAAAAAAGACAACTGGCATAATCGTATAAGCTGCTTCAGTCCAACAGTGGGGATCAGAGTTGAACCAGAGATAGTCAATATACACAAACTCCTCAGACAAAGCAGAATGCGAGTGCCTCCTTTTGAACTAATAAATAACTTTAAATAAATAAAAAGCCTGTATCCTCTAATGGCTGTAATTGTGCAGATTTAATGATTTTAGAAAAAAAAACTCCTTTTTTATTGGGGATGGGTATCCTTGCTTCCTTAGTTTTTTGCTTACGTTTGAATTTTTAATAAAAATGAAAAAAGCTCTCCATGGTGGCAAAGATTACAAGGAGCTGTTGCACATTTTAAATGATTGTTTGGACTTTGGGATCTTTTTAGTAAAAAAACATTCCCTCTAAAAAAAAAAGTGAAAAAAATATTTCTTGCACAAAACCAAAGTGTGTGTGCGTGTGTGTATTTGCACATTTTCTCACCACACATTTCCAAGATGCAAAAAAAAAAAAAGTAGTTGCTGTGGTGTCTTGATGTGTTGAGATAGCCTTTCCTATAAAGCATGAGAAAAATCTGCAAGTATTTTCTGTATCCTTGTTCTTGATATAGCAATGTGTGTTCCTTCACTTGCTTCAAAATTGAAATAAATAAGACTGTATGACTTACCGTGGCATCCTATTTGTGAGATGGGGCTGAGGAGCAAAGGCCTTGGTGCCTTCTGCACATTACGGTGCCCTGTAAAGATGAGTGCCGCCATCATTACGTGCTGGATGCCTAGCATCTGCACGTCATAATTGCACCACAAGAACCTGCTTTTTGCGGGTTCTTTTTGGTCCATGGGGAAGTCCCATGGTCTGGAGGGTGCAGCTTCCCCGCAGAGCAAAGGTAAGTGCTGGCAGACTGCCCTTTTTGGGCAGTCTGTATTAGGCCAAAGATGTGCAAATTGTATGTCAGGTCTCTTTATGTTGGAATTTGTATTTCTTGAGATTCAGGAAAGAAGTAGAATTTAGAGACATAGCCATGTTATTCTGGAATATCAGCATGCAATGAAATCTTATTGCATCTTTGAGGCTAACTGTGCAAAAGAAATTACAGCATGAGTCTTTGTAGATTTGAGTCCACCATGAAGTAGACTCAAGTTTACAAAAGCTCATGCAGTTCCATAAGGAGGGACTTCTGGCAAGGGATGGTTTGCACCTCATGCCTGTTGGCAGAAACGTTTTTGCCAATAGTCTGAAAAATTTGATCAGGAGGGATTTAAACTGAGTTCTGTATGGGAGAGAGACAGTATTTTGGAAGGTAGGAGTACATCAAGGGCTGGAGATAATAGTGAAACTGTTATAAAGGGAACAAGGCAAACAGTGCAAGGACCCAACAGTGAGAGGAAAAACATTACACAGTCAGCAAGGGGAACTACTCAACACCTTCTTTGCCTCAGTCTGCTCACAAAAAGAAAAGGGTGCTCCACTTGAGGAAAATGGAGTGGAGGACACAATACTGGAAATGCAGCACAGAATAAGTAAAGAGTTAGTACAGGCATTTCTGGTTAATATAAATGAATTTAAGTCTCCATGACCAGATGAATTACATCCAAGGGTATTAAACGAACTGGCAAATGTAATCTCAGAGCCATTGACAATAATCTTTGAGAATTCCTGGAAAACAAGAGAAGCCCAAGCAGACTGGAAGAGGGCAAACTTTGTCCCCATCTTCAAAAAGGGGAAAAAAGAGGATCTTATCAATTATTGCCCAGTTAGTCTGACGTCAATACCAGGAAAGATTCTAGGACAGATAATTAAATGCAGGAGTTTATCGCACAGCCCCTTGGTACACTCCCAGTGCAGAATGAAAGGGGGTGGAATGGGAAGAGAATGAGGGAAATCACCCATTTTATTGCACACCGGAACGCCGCCACTGACGCCGGAAGTTCCTGTTCCATTCCTGATCCATCCCACAGGAGGTGATTTTCAGGAACTATTCAGAAGTGTTCCTGAAAACCGCCTCCTGTTGGACGTATCGGGAACCGAGCAGGAACTTCCAGCGGCATCGGCGGTGTTCCGGTATGCGATAAAATGTGTGATTTCCCCCATTCTGTTCCAAAGAGTCTGCTCCAAGAGTCAGTGCACATTTAGAAGAGAATGCCACAATCACAAAAAGTCAACATAGGTTTCAGAGAAACAAGTCATGTCAGACTAATCTGATCTCTTTTTTTTTGATAAAATTACCAGCTTGGTAGATGAAGGAAATGCTGTTAGACATAGCATAGCTTGATTTCAGTGACAAGGTCCCCCATGACATTACTGCACACACACACACACCCTAGTAAAATGTGAGTTAGACAATGCAACTGTAAAATGGATTAGTAACTGGTTGACCAGCCGAACCCAAAGGGTGCTCAGCAATGGCTCTTCTTCACAGTGGGGAGAAGTAACCAGTGAAGTACAGCGCTTTATAAATAAATAAATAATAATAATAATAATAATAATAATAATAATAATAATAATAATAATAATTACCACAGGATTCTGTCCTTGGCCCAGTCATCTTCAACATCTTTATCAATTTGGATGAAAGAATAGGGGGCATGCTTATCAAATTTGCAGATGACACCAAATTAGGAGGAAGAACTAATACCTCAGAGGAAAGGATCAAAATTCAAAATGACCTTAAATAAATTAGAAAGCTGGGCCAAAGCTAACAAAATAAATTTCAATACAGAGAAATGTAAGGTATTGCACTTAGGGGAAAAACAACCACAACAACAACTGAAATGCCTAGATATAAATTGGGGAACACCTGGCTTAATGAGACTAAGGGGTTCGACAAACAACCCCTAAGGGGTGGTGTGCAGCCATCCCTTTCCTAGCCGGATCGGGGCTGTGGCAACCTCATGCCATGGCCCCAATCCAGCCTTTTGAGGACGCAAAAAGGAGCCATAAAAAGGGCACCATAGCCACAGCGGTGTGGCTATATGGCACCCCTTCAGCACTGCATCATCTGGAAACACCCCATGCCTTCACGTTTTTCATTGGAAGGGAAATAGGCTGGCCAACACAGTCCTATTACAGAATGGTTTCAAGAAATGAAATGGAAAATCATGGGAACCTCTTTTCCTTGCCTTAGTGTGACTATTCAAGAGTCAGAACAGAACAGGAAAGGATTTTATCCTACATTTGAGGAAATTCAGTGTGATGGTTGCATTTTGATTTGCTGAATGTAAATTAAACAAGCAAGCTTTTTCTGCAGCGGTTGCCAGGAAACCCCTGCTCCGTTTCTTTAATTATTCTGTGATTGCCGGATGTTTATTACCAGTCAGCTTCCACAGCTCCTGTGGCCATGCATTTTTGCCAAAATTGTAAGAGTCATAAAAATCCCTGTGAAAGAAATACATATATGTCTCTCTGTCTTTCTGTTTATGTACCTGTGGGCCCGAACAGACAGGCCAAAATAACACTACTTCAGGTCACTTTGGAGGTATGCTGTTTAAATGCTGCATGCATCCTAAGAGGCCAGAAGCCTAAGGACTGGAGTGCAGCTTTGGCATAGCATCTGGCTTCTTAAGATGTGTGTGTCATTTAAACAGCATACCTGAATGAATATAGATGGTGGCACTAACAAAAAACAAAGTATGAAACAGTCACAAAGATGCATACAACCTACAATAGGATATCAGTGGAATAAGGACAAATAACTAGGTACTTTCATTATGGCTCAATCCTGTTGATTAGTCCAAACTGAATAAATTGTCAAATGGTGAGTCAAAATGTAGGTAAATCCCATTGATTCAGTGGGACTGTACTCTATTTGGTATTAGCATTAGAAATCAGGTCTATGCATTCTACCACTAACGGAAGGGAAATGGAGAAAAACTGTGTGGAATTTTCAAGCTCTTCAGATATTAAAGGTGAATGTGCTGATATTCCCTCTTAATAGGTGCAGAAATGTATCTCCCTTCATATTAGATAAATAAAAATTGCACTGTACAGCCTTGTGGGAAAGTTAGTTGATGCTCATATTGCTATCAGTACTGCTACAATGATATAGGCGGGTTACAGACAGCTGAAAAGCGGTGGTCTGCTGCCGCTGCCGGTTGCAGTGTCCGGGAACCACAGCAGCCAAATGGCGTGGTTCCCGGATGCTGCAAAGAAGGAGCATGAAAATCGTGCTCCTTCCTGCACCCCGGAAGAGATGCTGCAAGTGCCGAAGTGCGTACTCATGGCGTCTGGAAGAGACGACCCTTTCTAACCCTAGTACGGACTGAGTCCGTGCTAGGGTGCCCGTTTGTAACGGGCCTTAGTAACCCATGATAACTTTGGCTTTTTGCTTCCTCTGCTCACATTCAGACAAATGATTAGCTGAGAGCTACACATGGCTGAAATAATCCCACTCCCCACAATCATCTGTTTAATTCCTCTGGTTCCTTATTAGGAAGTCATACCCATGAGATTCCAGGACACCCAGCTTGATGTATGAGGAAGAGAGGAGCAGGTAGGCTGAGAGCACTGTCCCATAGTGCATGTGCAATGGCTAAACTTGCTCATGCATGTGCAATCCAGGGGGCAGGACACACTCTCATTGTGCTGGGTTTGCAGTGCTGCACAGAGAACTAAACAATGAATTTAGGTTGGAGCACCCTAATGGTGCTAGGTGTGAAGCAATAAAAATCTTGGCCAAATATATCCTCTCTGAGTGAACCGCACCATCTAATAAACATCACCTTCAACTATACAATGGTATTTGCATTTTGAGGGGGCTGAGAAAAGTACATGTTAAATGCAAATATGTATTTAATATTATGTTTAGTTCAATCCACAGATTGTGTGTGCGCGCGTGTGTATACAGAATTTCTAGGCTGCGTTTCCACTGCATATATAATGAAGTCTGACACCTTTTTAACTGTCAAAGCTCTAGCCTATGGAATTCTGGGGTTTGTAGTTTGTTGTAACACCAGAGCTCTCTGGCAGAAAAGGCTAAATATCTCACAAAACTACAAATCCCAGAATTCCATAGCATTGAGCCATGGCAGTTAAAGCAGTGTCTAACTGCCTAATTTCTGCAATCCAGGTGCAGCTCCATTCCATTTAGAGGACACAAGATGCAGCCCATTGTGTATGTGAGTTTGAGATAATGTTCTTATGTCTTTACTGAGAAAATGCACAACTGTGTGAACAGAAGCAAAATGGATTTTAGGTTTTGATTGGTCCATGGGAAGGAAGTAGCCTATCATTTGAATCTAGTTATTAAATGGGAAAAAACATTAAAAGAATATTAACCAATATGTTTCAGGTTTTTAACTTGAACTTTGTCATCTAAGGTGAGAACCTGTGCGTTTTCTCATCTGAAAATTATATTTTTAAATGCAGCAGCTTTAGTAAACAGTTGATAGGACAGGCCTTTAATGTTTGGCAGGAGGCAGGTGGAGAAGTGTTCTGCTAACGCTTACATATTTAGCACATTCATTAAATTTTACACTGCGCATATGTATGTGCTTCCAGTGGTGCAATTAAAATTTATGCTTGTATTTTACATTTTCTGTTTTGTGCATCTGTTTCTTGTCAGCTTTATACAAACAGAAAAATCAAACAGCAGGGCAGTTATAACTTCTGCATCTAATGGCTCATTCCTATGACCCTAAATAGTTGCTGAAATTTAGGATTCCCAAACAGGAAATACTTGTGTGAACTTGTGTCTGGTTGCTTCATCATATTCACAATGCAAGTGTGTACAATTTGCATTGCTCCTGCATACTAATTCCTTGGGGGGGGAAATCTGTAGAGATAAATTAGCAAACAAGGACTTAACTGTATAACCAATACTCACATTGGGTAATGTAGTAGCTACTCCATGTCATCTCTGCAGTTTCCTTCTTTGGAAACATGTTTTATTTCTTCTTTTAAAATATGATTTCTTTTTTCACAAATGTTCTCTCCATCCCTTTCACATTTAAGCAGTGGTGGCCCTATTTTAAAGACTGGGCGGAACACTCTTTTATAGTTCAAACCACTACTTAGAGCAGATTCATGAATTTGCCAACACAGAAGCCATCAACCATCAACCATCAGTGCTTTTAAGGAACATATTAGAAATGTCTAAATGAAATAATTACAAAAAATGTGCAGCAGATTAAAATACATCTAAATGTTAGCCTATGATTATCATAATATGAAAAAGCACAACAAAAGACAATGGAAGCACAATGGAAGAATTATGCCAAATTGCCAATGTTTCAGGGAAAGACGTCACAGGCAGTGCTTAATATTGTGTTATCACTATACAGTTTACATGAAACATAGCTAGTCTTAACTGCAATGGGGCTGACATAAGTTTTGACTTACCGTTGAACAGTTGATTCAACAGGTCTACTCTAGTTGGGACTAGCAAATAGACATAGTCCTTTTTCTCCAAACTTAGGGCAACCTGGGGTACAACTCACCTTGTTGTTGTGCCTTCAAATCATTTACAACTCATGGTAACCCTAAGGTGGACCTGTCTTAGGCCGGTTACAAACCGGCATTTGGGATGTCCGGAGGACGTCCCATTTTAAAAAAGGGGCGTCTCTTCTAGACGTCCCTGGGCCTAATACGGACACCGTCCGTACAAGATGGCGCCGGCCCTTCTACATGGCCGGCGCCATCTTTGCGTATCGGACGCTGAGCGTCCGTACGCGTCGCGTCCTTTGTGACGTAGCGAGTGCGCCCCTGGCGCCTCGCTACGTCACAAACGCGACTCTAAAAGAAGCTCCATTTTGGAGCTTCTTTTTCGGTCCGCAGGGGAGCCGCGCTGTGTGGAGGCTCCGGCTCCCCCGCGGACTAACCGGCGGCGGTGGCAGACCGCCGCAAAGCGGCGGTTTGTATCCCGCCATAGTGTTTTTCTAAGGCTGAGAGTGTGTGATTCACCAAAGTTCACCCAGTGGGTTTCCGTGGTCAAGCAGGGAATCAAAACCTGGTTTCTAGTTGTAGTGAATAGTCAAGCCACTACAGACGCTGGCTCCCTATATTCACTTACCTGGGGATATTTCTCATGTCTTACAACATGGCCTACTTTTGAGTAGACATGCATAGGTATTATAGGCAAAATTTTAGGCTACTTTCCTTTCATAACAATGCCAGAAGAAATACAATGGATTGAGCTGTATTGATCCTTTGAAATATATTTCAAGACAGTTTCTCACAAAGTATTAAAGCAGCTTTGCTATTCATTAAAGCAAAAGGCAGCAGTTCTATACATGACGCCTACCCTTGCAAAACTGTAAACATATTTAATGTTTTTACCTCTAGGCAGAGCCATAGGGTTTTACTGTGAGGTTTCATTTTAATTTCATAAAAAGAAAGATCCTTAGAGACAGCTGCAAAGTTGCTTTAAAAAAATTGCCCTTCAGCAAATCTTCATATTATGCTATTCATTTCAAAATCAATATGGCACTTCTACAAACTGAAGTGTCAAGCTGTGCAACACAAGTTTAAGGAACTCTTTGCAGTAGCATTATAACAAGCATACTTTTCCTTATATTATCAGGCCTCACACTTACCACCAAAATATTTTAAATCTCATTTAATTAAGACAGAACCATTTCAACCTGACATGCCTGTACATTAGTTTATCCTTTTTATTTAGGCTATTAAACCTGTCACTGTTTACAACTTATTGCTATGGATCTATACTCAGAAACAAATCCTTCTGGTTATGATGTACTCCTAGGAGCGTATTGATAGGACTGCAATTTTGTTTATGAACTAGCATGTCATTGAAAGCAATGGAACCTTTGTTCAATACATATTGTGTTGGAGTAGGGGTGGGCAACTGTCACAGGTTAAGGGGATTACATTTCCTCCCCAGGAGATCTTGGAGTGCTACACCCTCCCTCCACCATACTACGCTACAAAACTTTATTCATTTTGTTGCCCCCAAATCCCTTCAACACTCCTTGAAAGCATGGGGTCAGGTTCTCCATATTTTTGTCCTCTTTGTGATGTTTTCTTTTGCCCTTTTTGGGACATTTCCCTAACAGGTGGTTGATTTCCAAGTCACTTCCTTTTGGAAAAAAGTCATGTCCCAGAGCTTTAAAATGTCTGGAGGTTAAAAACATTATGAAATTTCCCACACCCACAGAAAGTGGAAGAGCAAGGAGATACCTTTGATAGAGGAATGGAAAATGATGTATATGTATGAGATGGATAAGTTAACAACTCTCTTAGGAAACAAGACAACTAGACATTTTGATGAGAACTGAGATAGTATCAGTTGTCTCTGGGAATAAGCGAAAGGAAGGGAGTAATATCATTCTCCATGAGAAAAATGAAATGGGGATAAAAGGAAAAAAGGGAGAGGATAAATAAGTAAAAAAGTAAAAAAGAAATTAAGATCCATCTCACACAAATAACAGGAGATAACTAGTAATGAGATAGGAAAACAGACTTATTAGGTAAGGTAAAATATTATCTCATAAAGGTGGAATAAGGAAGGTACAATTGATGTTGAGAGACTGAATGTGGTGTGAGGATAGTTTGCTGGGAATGAGTAGATGCAGATGTTGTGTTGTATGTATTATATGGCATTGAGTAAGTATAGAGTGTAAAGTAGTAATACTGGTCCCATACAGACATGCCAAAATAAACCTGCTTCAGATCACCTTGGAGGTATGCTGTTTCAATGATGCATGCGTACTAAGATTCCGGAAGCTGTGCTAAAGTTGTGCTTTAGTCTTTAGGACTGGATCGTGGCTTTGGCGTGGCTTCCGGACTCTTAGTACATATGCATCATTGAAACAGCATACCTCCAACGTGACCCGAAGCAACTTTATTTTGGCTTGTCTGTATGAGTTTGTTTATGGTTGTATTTTCTGGAACAAAAAACTGTTTTAAAAAAGAAAATTAAAAAAAGAAATTTCCCACAACCATCCCAGGCAAGCAGGGAGGCATCTTGAACCAAAAATATCCTCAAAAATATTTTACAGGCAGACTGGGGGCCACAAAACAGCCCTGAAGGACTTAATATAGCACACAGGCCACATGGTGAGCAAATGGCTCATCTCATATGATAGAACCAGAACCCAGAATTTTCCTGTCACTGATTGATCCATATGGCAGTGGATTTGGAGTACACACACTGTGAGATCTATTTCTTAAGAGTTCAGAGACATAACTGTGTTAGTCTGGAATATTAGTACGTAAAGGGATCTTGTAGCACCTTTAAGACTGTAGTCCAAAATACACTGCTGAAATAATCCTGTTTGAAACTTCTTTAACTGCCCTGGCTCAGTGCTAGTAATCCTGAGAATTGTAGTTTGCTGTGGCACCTGAGCTCTCTAACAGAGAAGGCTAAATGTCTCACAAAACTACAGTTTCCAGAATTCCCTCATATTGAGCCAGTGCAGTTAAAGCAGTCTTAAACTGTGTTTTGGACCTGTGTGGAAGAAGTTATAGCATAAGCTTTCATAGACTTGCTCCAGCTCCACAGAAGCATGATACCCAGGACTTCCTTGGCATCCGTTCATTCCATGCATCTGGCAAAATAGACCAAGTCTACAAAAGCTTATGTTACAACTTCTGACACACTGTTCATCTCAAAGGTGCTACAAAATGACTTCAATATTGAAGAATTGTCATCTTGTGAAATCCAGCACAAATAACAGTGTTCTATACATGTGCAAATTGGAATTAAGTAATCCACTGGCTTTTGCATTTCCTGAATGTTGCAACATAGTTCTAGGGTTAAAATATGTTTAAAATGTTCTTTTAAATGCATATTTGAGTGAGACTACATTCATTATTCATATTTAAATACAAATTTTGGGGTGGATATTTAAAATTACAGATTAATGTGGAAACAGAACAGAACTAATTTATAGTGAACACATGCAAAAGTGACATGAACAAGATTCATTTCTCCTTACCAACAAGCAAGGAACAATCATCAGTAGAAATGAAAAAGAGGGCAGAATTCACAGCAGAGCAGTTATGTGCATTGTACATTTATTATCAAAACAATGAGTATTTCTTTTGAGCAGTGCAAGGGAACCTCTTATTTCACTAAAGTAGCTCAGTTGTACATTTCTTGGGAAATACTATCACATATTTTTAACACTCTTGGTATGGTGTGATTCATCTCTCTTTCTGTTCCACCTGAGCTGTAAACATTTCCACCTTAGCTTTAGAATGACCCTTTCCTTTGCTTAGCAATATTATGTATTGGTCACCTGGGAAAGTCACGTTGAGGCTCACAATGGACACAGCTTTTACTTGCAATGGTTAGATTTTGAAACTAAATCTTACACTATTTTGATATACTTTTCTGTGCTTTTGCTTTGTCTTTCCCAATGTATCATGGATTTTATATACAGGTTTTCTGATCTAGTTTGTGTTTTCAGTACAGTTTCTGCTGTATTTTGAGGTCAAGCTAAATCCACTGGCATTTAACTCACATTAAAATACAGTTCAGGCATTAAAAAAAATCTAGATGCTGTCTATATCAGACATTTGCTTTCTAATAGGATTATACACTGAGACCCTGATATCTCCATGTTTTAGCAATTTGGATGTGAATGAGATTCAGACCCAGTCTAATCCAGGCACCAAATCCTAATCAAGTTTGGGAATCCACTGCCAATTCTCATTCTATTGATTTGAAGTTCTTCCTATAAGCACTGAGACTGGAGACTGTTTGTGAAATTCTTGCCCCAGGTTGTACATTAGAGCTGTCAATGAGCAAAGTTCACTCTCTTCCTCTTATCCACGTCACACTGGCATTTCCTTTATATAGTCTTGTTTGAAACACACTGTCTGGATTTCCCTCCATTTATTTTTATGCCCTGATCTCCCACTAATTGAATTAATTAGAAATAAGAACACATTTGCAAAGTAATTTTCAAGTTTGGGGCACAATTGCAACTGGGGATGTGATGTAAACTTGTTGCTGTTTGTTAAACATGAGGATTTTTGGTTTACTCAATCCTTGGCATAAGTATGTACGTATGAGCTCTGAAATTTGGCACCTGCTAAAGATAATTCTAAAGATAAACACAGGCCATTCTTCCTTGTTAGACAATGTGGAAGGGAAAGACAGCTGTTTTAGGGCACTCTCCAGTCACCACAAATAGATCCATTATAGCTCCAGACTATAAAAGTATATATATATATGCATGTGTGTTTCATGTGTGCTTAACATCGTGCATAAGCATATACATCTATAGCAGGACCATTGAGGCCTGAAACAGATGGGCAGGAAAGAGCAGCTTGAAGCCCCTTTGGGGATGATGCATGCCCCTAGAGTGGCTGGAAGGTGTTCTACGGCCAGCTAATGCAGTCCAAAGCTGGGGGGGGGGAAGGAGTGCTGAAAAAGTGCCCCTCGCTGGTGGTCCATTCCAAGGACAGAGGCTGCTCCAAACCAACGATCTGCCTTGCTCTCAGGATAACTTGATATTCCCTATTTTAAGCATGTTAGTCTTGGTCAAGACAATTTGAATTACAATCCACCCTCCATATCTGCAGACTTGCCATCCATGGGTTTGAGTATCTGTGGATGGCAAACCTATTGGGGGGGGGGGCAAGGAGGAGGAGGGAGGAGGAAGGAAAAGGAGGATGAGTGGCGGCAGTGGTGACAGGAGGAGATAAAAGGAGGAGGAGAAAGGAGGAGGAGGTGGGGAAGAGGAGAAGGAGAATGGAAAAGAAGTGGAGATGGAGGTGGGATGAAGAGGAGGGAAGTAGAGGAAGAGTGATAGCAGCAGTGACAAGATAAGAGAAGGAGGAGAAAGGAGGAGGAGATGGGAAAGAGAAGGAGGAGGAGGAGCCGCAGCAGCAGCAACAGCAACAGGAGAGTGTAAGAGGAGAAAAGGAGGAGGAGGCAGGGAAAAGGAGGAAGAAGAGGTAGTCCCCTGCCACCATGAAAGCGTGGGGTAAGCTTTGGGAGGGATGGGGCGGTTAAGTCCTATTGTCCCTAATGGTGGTGTGGCTGCATCACCATTGAGTACTATGGGACTTGAGCATTTGCGGGTTTTGGTATCCATGGGGGGATCTGAAATGGATCCCCATGGATACTGAGGGCCCACTGCACTTCATTGGGATGAAAGAGAGGAGAAGCAGAGGGGTTTCCATAGTAAAGATAAACACAGGCCATCCTTCCTTGTTGGTTACTGCAAATGGAGTTTTATGGTTCACACCACTAATTGCAAGAAGAGTTATGGAGGGAAAGACAGCTAAGTGTTTTATAGCCCTCGTTCTTCAGGAATTCATAAGGAATAGTTTACTTGTCTGTGAGAGGTGACCAAGATGAAATATTTCCTTCTCCACAGAGGAACAAGAAGAGTAATAAAGTTTCCCATCCCACTTCAGGGATAAAGAGAGAAATTTACATCACCAATTGCTAGCTCTCTTTTTTAAAAAATGGGAGCAATAACATACACAGATATTGTTTATATCATCTTTTGATTTGTTTAATTACTTCTAATTGCAGCTTATTAACATATATGAAATATATGATGTTATCAAGAAACTAAGCCTTATTTGCATTTTTTAAAAAATCTCACTACTACTTTGTGTCCAGGAAGTTAAATGAATTAGAAATCTGGATATATTCAGTGCCTTATTGTGTACAAGGTTCAGTGGGAGACTTTTCAGGTTAGCCAAGTGCTTGGGAATGTATTTCTTTTGGTGTGTGTGTGTGCCTGTGCAGATGTGCAATCAGAGGTATGAAGTGGGTTTTTTAAGTTAAAATATATCAATAGTTGTTGTTGTTGTTGTTGTTAACTGCCTTTGATTTGACTCCAACTCATAGCGACACTGTTGATGAGATATCTCCAAGACTCTATGTCCCCCAGTACTATTGCTTAGGCCCTGTAATTTTAAACTAATGAACTCCCTAATTGAGTCTACTGCAGTCTTTGTCTCATTATACTCCACTTCACCTTTTCTATCATTATTATCTTATTGAATAAATCATGCCTTCTCATGATGTAGTCAAAGCACAACAACCTTGGTTTGATCATCTTGACTTCCAGAGACATTGTAGCTTGATCTGTTTGAAGATCCATATGTTTGTCTTTTGGGCTATCCATGGTATTCTCAGCCTTCTTCTCCAGCACTACATCTCAAGAGAATTGATTTTCTTCTTGTCCACTTTCTTTACTGTCTAACTCTCACATCTGTACATGGTGATGGGGAATAGAATGGCTTGGACAATTCTAACTGTAGTGCTCAGTTGTTAAGCATTAGGCACATATGTGTTAAAATAGATTTTTAGATTATGTGGAACTAATTTAAAAGAAAGTCTTCATTGAACACTGTAAAATACTATGAAATACAGTTGGCCCTCCATACTCACAGATTTCTTTATTCACGGATTCATCCATTCACAGCTTCAAAATATTCAAAAAAAGTATAAATTCCAGAAAGCAAACTTCAGACAAATCACAGCCTCAGACGTTGGCAAAGGCCAGCCAGAATAAATCCTGCCAAGTAAACCCAATGTAGGTTCCCCCTTAGAGTTGTCAGAAGCCAGAAACAAATTGAAGGTATAAAACAACAACAACAACATTGAATATTTTGTTTGCTGCTGAAGGTCTGCTGCAACTCACGAGAGTGTTTTTTAAAAGTAGAAAGTGTGTGTGTGTGTGTCTGTGTGTGTGTGTGAGCCCTGGAGCACTCTGAATGAAAAGAAAAGTGCTTAGTGGTTGACATCTGGGTACCTGACAGGCCACCCTTTTGTCCTCTGTTGTTTTATATCATGTTCTCATATTGCATCATGCCCCTTTGAACTGATACAGATCTAGCAAGGGGTGAGTCATGACAAATGTTGCCTCTACTGGAAAGCACACTTCCAGCCATTAGCTTTCCACAATGAGCACACACAGTTTGCATGACACACAGCCCACCAGTACCTAAATTCAAGGCTTCTTCCTGTAAAGGTCAGTGAACTTTTCAAAAGAATCCTCAAGTATAAGCCCAATTACAATTTTCAGTTCAGGTCATACTCATCCTTGAACCTGCAACAAAGGACCTTATTGCACACACTGTCAATGTGCAGTCAATGGAGGACTGATTTTACTGCACACCTCACTGTCCTCAAGCCAGCCCCATTCCATTGCCCAGCACCAGGCCATTTCCATTCAGTGCTGAGGTGCGTCTTTTGGCTTGGTTAGAAATGGGAATGGCCTGGCGTTGGGCAATGGAATGGGTCCAGCTTGAAGACAGTGCTGTGTGCAGTAAAATCAGTCCTCTACTGACCACGCACGCCCCCTGCCAGTGCCCAGAACATTGAGGAAAGTGCATGCAATAAGGTTCTAGCTTTATTCTTACAGTGTGAAGGTGCAATCTAGATTTACTAATGCATTAGCTGTATCATTTAGTTTTAGAGATATTAAAGACACCTGGCTAAGATACATCCCAAAGTCCTGGGCTTGCTGTATCATAATGGTTAATTGCCATAGTTTTCTGGTTTGAGTCATATGCAACAATTTAAAATGACTTAGATTTGCTTGTGCAAGACTGTATTGAGAATATTAACAAATGCATTGTAGAACCATAGTGGCTGAGTGGCTAAAGCACTTCTTCAGTTGATGAATTCTATTCTTTTTCCCCTTCAGACTGAATTGCAAACAGGCATCTGAATTTCAAAATGCACACAAAAATACCAGGAAACTGTGATCAGTTTCCCTGTGTTTGTGTGTGAAATGCCAGCTCAGGGAGCTGTAAATTTAATCACAGCAGTGATCCTGTTAGGGGTGTGATTAACCCTTTGCTTACAAGCCATTTTTATTATCAAATAAATACACACAGCTGTTTTTCTACCTACAAAATTAAGAGATCTGCAAGAACCAATTGCAATTTGGACTGCAAATTGACCCACAAGGGGAAAAGATAAAGCTCTCCAAACCACTGCTGCATCAAATTCATAATCTGATTAAGCCTGTGATTCTGACACACAAAACTACTGGCAGATTAATTGTGATATCACATATAATTTGAACCTGAAACATCTGGTTGGGGAAAATGGAAAATGATCATAGAGTCTGCTGTATGTTTAAACAAAACATACTTATAGAAGACACCTTGGCAGTAGACCCTGGTATATGAACAGTTTGCACACCAAATGTACACCCCGGTACATTGATATGTATCACTATCCTTCCTTCAGGGGCATTTTTCATTTGTCTCGGTAATAGATTGTTTCTTTTGCACATATAGTATTCATTGATTTGGAAAAAGAACTTAGTGAACCTTGTTATCCCCCCCCCCCCCACCACCACTACATGTATAAGCTTACCATTATGGAGTTATTTGATAGGCTGTCATTAACAAAAACTGCCTGAGTGTGCCTTACAGAAGGCTGGATGAGGACAATAAAATGTATGTGAAAACATTAATTTGTGAGCTGGAGGCTAGAAGACTGGGGATGCGGGGCCAGGACAAGGAAAATTGGATATTGGTGCACCATCATGCTGTCCCTGCTGAATTGATTGAAGCTTGAATACCTGACAAACATGCTGTCAAGTACTCATTACTCCCAAAGCTGCTTAGATATTTTTCAAAACATAGTGTTCTTCTGTTGCCAAATAATCCATTTGCATTAACTGACAGTTCCTTAACAAGTGTTCTGGTTAAGATACAGTAATTGTAATGGTAGTTATTTAAGTTGAAACTAGTCAAAACAAGTCCTCAATTTACCATTAGCAAAAGAGCACAATACATAGAAAGTTGGCTGGTTTTGCAATAATGCAACAATGCAGGTTTTTGCCTAAACCATGCGGGGGAATTACTATTGATTCTGCTGAAACATTGTCATAGCCTGAACCAACCAATGATGTAGATGCCAATACTCAACCCACTGATCAAGACAAATACAATATAAGAGTAACAAGTTTCATTTTTCTCCAAGCAATCCATTCACTTGAGATCCTGAAATAGCCTCAACAAAGGAGATGTGACAATTCTCAGATACCTTGTCTTTTGCATATAACCAGTCTATGGCGTGTTACATATGGGCCCATGAGGCACCGTCGTTACGCGCGAGGGGCAGCGCTTCCTGATGCACCTTGCCCCTCGCATGTAACGAGTGCGTCAAAATGGCGGTGCCCTATACAGATGGGTGCTGCCATTTTGACATCACGGACACATAGCATCTGGACGTCGTGCGGCAAAAGTGACGGCGCGAGTGCGCACCTCACACCTTGCAGCGCCACTTCCAGGCCAGAGAAAGAAGCCCCATTTTGGCGCTTCTCTCTTTCTGCACCCATTTTGGGTGGTCTATAACGCGCCTAAGTGTTGCAGGGCAGAAGCTAATCATTCCAAATTCTTTCTATCTCTTTATTTTCCAGTTTAGTTGTCTGTAATATCAAAAGTCTTTATCTGTTTCTATTTCTGTCATAGCTACAACATTATGAAACCTAGAAATCTGAAATTTAGCATGGATGTTAAGTGGAACTCAAGGAAGTGCATCTCATGTTGTTTTATTTAAAAATAAAAATATTAATTGTCTTTAATTATCTTAGATCTGTCTATAAGCTGCAATATAATGTCAGTTCAGTAAATAATAGGCACCAGGCTCTTCAGGAATAACAGACTTCAGAAGTGGATCTTCTACCAGAGTGGGGAGCCTTAATGTTGCAATTGCTTGCAAGTAATTTCAGGTGTGATATTGGAGAACATTTCTGGCCTTACTTATTTCTCAAACTAGTTCCTCTTCTGGGTAATCTAGCTGCCTGTTCAACTTGTATGTAGAACATATTTATAAGAAACGCAGGCCTGGACACAGAAGAAAGAGGAGTGAAAATAGGAAGAAGGAATTACAACAATCTAAGATATGCAGATGATACCATAGTACTAGCACAACACCACAGACCTGGACAATGTACTAAGAAGGATCAAGGAAGAAAGTACAAAGGCATTTAAAAGGGGGGGGGATGACCACAGAGAATCTACACATACTTAAACTAGACAATGAGGAAATAGAAATAGTTAAAGAATTCTCATACCTGGATCAAACATTGAAAGGAACAGGGACTGCAGCCAGGAAATCAGAAGAAGATTAAGAATGGGGACGAATAGCTATGAAAGAACTAGAAAATATTCTAAAATACAAAGATATATAGCTGAGCACAAGAGTTAGAATCATACAAGCCATTGAATTATTTATTACCATGTATGGATGGGAGAGCTGGAGAATTAAGAAAGAAGATGGGAAGAAAATCCATTCATTTGAGATGTGGTGCTGGAGAAAAGTGCTGAGGATTCCATGGACAGCCAACATGACAAATAAATGGGTCCTAGAGCAAATCAAGCCAGAAATTTCCCTGGAAGCCAAGATGACAAAACTGAGGATGTTGTACTTCAGGCACATCATGAGTAGAGAGTACTCACTGGAAAAAAAAATTAATGGTAGGCAAGGTAGAGGGAAGTAGAAAGGCTGGGTGGATGGATTCTATTATGGAGTCACATTGCCGCACTACACTCTTATAGTTCTGCTGTTCCACTTTTACTCCTCCAACTGTGTCCTGTTGCATTTGGGGGGGGTGTAGTTCAGTGAGGCCTAAGAATCTGAGAATTCTAAATGCCTCTCCTTTAACTGCAAATCCCAGACTGTAACAGGGCAGCTAAAGTGGAATAGCAGCTCTATAAAAGTGCAGTGCGGTAATGTGGTGCGGTATGGGTTTGCAGGAATTAAGCAGAGCAGTGTAGGACAGAGGGTCTTGGAGATGTCTCATCCATAGGGTCGCCATGGATTGAGATTGACTCGAGGACAGTTAACAATGACAAATGTGTGTATATGTTGTTGTTATGGATACTAATGTTTGTGGGCTGGGGAGTGTTAACGAAATACCTCCTGAGTTTGGGGTTCTAGAATATGGTAGCCATAAGAGAATGGGAAAGAGAAATTCTGGTCTGAATTTGGGAAAGTGGGAAAGAAAGTTAAGAGAGAAAGGGGCTAATTGATTACCAAAGTAGAGAGAGAAAACAATCAGTGAAGAAAATGAGTGGAGAAAGAACAAAGAGAAACCATTCCAAAATGCGAAAGTGGTGAGGCCAAAGGGCTTTCTAACCCAGGTGAAGCTGGTGAAGGGTACACCAGGACTGGCATAGAAGAAAGGAAATAAAAAGTTCATCAGGGGACTGGAGAGAGAGAATTGGAATAAAACTAAAAAAAAATATTTTTAGTATTTTTGCATAAATTATACAGTAGTAATGAAGGGTATAAAGCTGTATATCGCAATGGGATCAATGACAAGGAGTATGGGAGCTGGAATTCTGCTTAAAATGAAATATGTCAACAAGTATTTTCAGAGCTCTACTGTTCAAAGGAGAAAGCCATATAGAAATTATCATTTTTATTGAAAAGTGTCAGAATCTATATGCAAATTAGTAGCAGTAGTAGGAAGATCCTTCAGAAGACAAGAATGGAAATTACTAGTCAAAATACCATTAGAAATACTCACAAAGGGATTAGATCACTGTACTTCTAATTTTTGACCCTAATCTCATTTTTTGCTGTCATCAGGAGTGAACATATCATATTATGATTATGACAAGCTCCCTCTCAGAATCCAGATTTTAGTACAACTATTATTTTTCAAGGGAGATTCTATACCTCCAGTCATGTAGTAATGAGATAACGGATACAGGTTGTTCATACATTTGCCTGGAATACAAGCTCTCAAAGGGAATTCAAATTATCATTGAAAGAGCTGCAGTAAGTAGTGCTATGCTGCACTGATGTTTCCAGCAAATCACTGGCTGAGAGTGTATATATGAACAATCGGTTTGTTTAATGTAGTTGTCTTTCTTTAGCCCTTTCTGTCAGTTATTCGGTTCAGATATTCAAAGAAAGGGCAGCATGAATGGAAAAGGGAGTGCCACTTGATCCCTGAGATCAACCAGCCCAACTCACATGTTGATGGGAAAGTATTCAGCAGGGAGCCTATTCTGTGCCATTTGGAACTATGGGAAATCAGCATTCTAAATGGTGTATGAAGCCACTGCAATCCTTACTAGGGCACTGTGAGGATCTGCACAGCAGAAGTTATCTTTTAACATATGAGGAAATGAGGGAGTTATAGACAATCAGGGCAGGGCAGGAAAAATGGCTTTTAGATTTGTAGTGCCATTCACATACATAACATGTGGTCAGAATTAATTCCATTGATTGTTTCAGTTTCAGATTGAAAAGATGGGTTTAAATCTCCTGCATTGACACATGGCTAGCAGTCTGTGGATGCTAGGATCATTGAGCCTATGAACTGACCTGATCCTTCTCTATCTGGGGCTAATGAGCATATCGAAACACTGCAGAAATAATCCACTTTCACACTGCTTTAACTGCCCTGGCTCAATGCTAGGGAATTCAGGGAGCTGTAGTTTTGTGAGACATTTAGCCTTCTCTGTCAAGAGCTCTATTTACACAATACACTCCTGTCCCCAGGATTCCTTAGCACTGAGCTAGGGCAGTTAAAGCAGTCTCAAACTGGATTATTTCTGCAGTGGTGTTTTGGACCGTAGGGCTTCATCACATGTGGCTTTCCTTCCCACGGGAGGGAAGTGGCATCAGTGACATCAATCGCACAACGCCACTTCCCTCCCATAATTGCCCCATACCCTGGCCTTCTCTTTTCATTTGTGAGAGAAACCCAAGAATAAGCTGCCAACAGCGTAATTCCCCGGGTGTGGAAATCCATTCCCGGGGCAGTCACAGTATTGGCAGTTACATGGTGCCATTGTCTGTTCCTCCCTCCTTTCCCAACTCTGTCTTGCAATTTTTAAAAATCTCTTCTTTTGTCATGCAATTCTGGAGCTCTGCAGCATCAAGGCATCATTAAAAAATTAGTTTCATGGAAGCTGCAGAGCTCCAAAATTGCACAAGAAAATCTAAAAATGTTTTTAAAAAACCCAATGGGTTGCTGGGGAGGCAGGGAGGGTGGAGTTAAGGGAGAAGACAAGAAGGAACTGTGAGGCGGATAGCAGTCCCCAGTCATGCAAAAGAAAATCATGTGGGGAAAAGTGGCAATAAAAGTGGTAGGTTAGCGTGTTGTTTCTTTTCTTCCCATGATTGCAGCGAGAAAGAGACTGGTGTGATAAAGCCCATAGTCAGCCTCTAGCTTTCACACTTCTGATGCATTGCTTGTTGAATTTTGAGATAGATTGTGCATTAAAAATGTGTGTTTTTAAATAAATTATGTCTTTAACTGTATGGGGCATTTTAAAGAACAGACATAATTAATGCAGTTAACAGGATAGAATGTATTTATGAGTGACCATATGTGAAAGATTGATCCATCAATCCCAAGGAATGGATATCATTTGTGCTTCTTTGGTTCCATCCCATTGTTTCTTGTTCTCTGCTTGCAAAACACTTGTGGGCTAATGCCATTCAGCAAACTCTGTGCTCAGGAAAGTGGGCCAGAATACATAGGGGAGCAGAGTGGAAAGCTGATGACAGAACTGTGGCTTTTCCAGAACATTTTAACTAATGCCCACAAGTCCACAAGTGCTGCCAATTACATTGCAAGTGCAGAAATGAAACTGACACATAATACGCAGTGTGGGATCTTAGCAGAGAGTTGCCTATGTAGTCACAAAGGTATGAACAGTCAGAACTCTTCTCTTGGGCTTCTTCCTTTAACCACTTTGCAGAGTCAGCTACTTTGTTTCTAGCATATGTTTTCCATTGCTTCTGATTCAAATAGCTGAGAACTTGAAGTGTGCTGGGACATATTTGCACTTTTTCTGTCTTGACATCCTCAAATACGTCAACTATGCAAACTTCTGGTTCAGATTATATTTGTGGTATGGCAATCTTGTAGGCAGAAAACTGAGCTATGTAACAAGCACAGCCCATGGCTGTAAACATATGGTCTAACATCTTGAACTCATTGAAGAATACTATTGTGGTTTCCTTACATTATTAATGTGCCGTCCAGTTCAAATCCAACACATAAGGTTCACTGCTTTTAAGCATTTGTTGTCCTGTGTAATGATAGTATGGGCAGTGTGACCAGGATCCACAGATGGCATGTAATAATGTTGTTTTAATTAGCCTGGAGTGCAAGGATAGATGAAAAATGAGAACAGACACATACTTGTTGATGTTAGAACAAACATCCCATGATACAAATAACTGATAATTGCAGAGATTAATGAATGATGGAAGATGCTGAAGACATCTTGAGGTCTCTCTCTCTCTCTCTCTCCCAGTGTCTGTCCTGTTTGGTATATTTGCCAGGAGGATAAATCTTTCGTAGTGACTTTTTTAGGAAAAGCAGTCATTGTTCTGACTAGCATATATGTTCGTAATTATGAAATGCAAGTCAGAAAGTATATGCCACCGTTATTTTGGAGCTTATTGCACTAACAAATAAACTGGCTTAACTCTTCTGGCTTGAATTCAGGAACCTGGATGCCCCTGGATGTTATCATACCTAAATCGTCACTGATCTAGGAAGGATTCTGCCACCCAGATGCATCCCAGGTTGAAGTCCCATTCACCCGGCCAATTTTTGAAGTTGGAAGCTCCCTGACTTCAAAAAAGTGCGGGTTGAGCAAGGCTTCAACCCAGGATGCATCTGGGCGATGGCATCCCACCTAGATCGACAGTGATTTAGGCATGATAACATCGGGGGACATCCTGGATCCTGAATTCAAACTGGAAGAGGTAAACCGACTTATTTGTTAATGCGATAAACACCTTTGTTTCAGTGAGGCTACGAGTATAATCCTGATATTTAAAGTACATCTGCAATTACTAACCACTCACTTCTTTGCTCTAGAAGTTACTTGATTTTGAAACTCTGATATGATTTTTTGCTTCTTATAGCTTTTCAGTTGGCGACAAGGCTTGGGAAAGATGTTTTTGGAGTACCATTCACAAAATCACCCAGCCAGTATGGCCCCTGGAAGCATCATATTATAGAAGTACAATGGTATATGTAATATACCAACTATCATCATAGCACCCAAAGGTTCTGTAATGAGCAATTACTGTAGTTGGGTTCAGTAATTAACATATTAACACCTTCATCTGAAAATAAATAAAAGATATCACACTGAAGAAATTCGGTTAGTACTGAACTGAATAGCATGAGAATTCAAGTATGTAGTTTTTGAAACTATTGTGGAGCCGATTTGTCTTCTCTCTCCCTCCTGGCCCCCTGAAATAAGCATGGTCAATTCAGATTTTAAACTGTACTAGGTAATGAATGGATTACTTTATTTTTCTTTCTGTCTGTAATTTGGTCTAGTCTCCAGCTGTGTTCTTCAGCAGACAATCCTTCGCCTCCATTTGTAGCTTCAATAAATGCTTGGAGGCCAATTTTATTGCTCTCAAAATCCATATAGATCATTATGAAATAATACCAGGTCCTTTTGCTCTAACTGTGGGGCATATTTTATCTGAGTTGTTTACTATCAGAGAAGGACAGTCACTCCTAACCATATTGTAAGGTGCTGTATATGAAAAATATCCTCAAACAACTTTTTTTATTTTCTTTTATGGGTTTTTACATTTTGCAGGTTCTTGGAAAAGCTATATAACCTAGCTTATAATGGCTATTTCCTGAAAGAACAAATGCAGACTAGTATATCTATTCTTACAATTTGGATCATATACTTCATAGGTGTATGATATTTCATGGGCTTGGGGGCGTGCTTCTTGTAGACATAATATTTAATTACATCATTGCTTTTATTCTTAGTTGCAGTGAGAAAGGTAAGTTTACACATATCTTATTAAAAATGCTGGAGATATACTTGTTACAGCATACGTAGTGCTACAGTTTACAAATGCTTGTGAACAGGGTTTGAAAAAGTTATTGTTTAAAAAACTAGAACTTCCAGAATCCCCGGGTCAGCAGGATCACTGACCTACCTACCAAGTGATACATAATTTCCTATCCTGTTTTTAGTCCCAGTTAGAACAGCCAAATTGAATCAATCAGATTTTACCTGCACGTTGACTCACTATTCAAAAATGTTCAGTGGGTTTATTCTAACTGGGATTAACCAATAGGAATCAGGCTAAATAGGATTCAGTTGTAGCTCTCAAAAGTAACTTGTCCAGACTGTGTCCATACGTCAAACTTATGTAAAGTTTGTAATATTAAGAATAAAGGAATGAGTCATCTTTAGTCTATCGAGAACTAAATGCTTTCACTTAACCATATAAGTACTGCAGGCCCATAGATGAAGATAGGTACAATATTAAAACTTCCTATTTTTTTTAGTCTACTGTGCATAGGTCCAGCTTAATGAAGACTGGAACCATGAGTTTGCTTTATGACCACAGGCTACCATGTAGTAGCATGTGTTTCCATCACTGTAGTGTCCTAATAAATAGGGAAGATATACTGCTTAGAAATGGCCTTAAGCTCAACACATCCTATTCCTTTTCATAGGCTTTATATATTGCCTATATGTACATGCTCTAAAACAGCAAGCTTTTTTTTTTTTTAGCAAACCAAAGCAGTAGGGACATCAAGTTCTTTTATTACCTTTGGGATATGATATATTTTTACTAATAAGTAATGCATTAAGGATTGGAAGTGATAAGATACTGGTTCCATAAAGTCAGAAGCCCATATATGGGGGGAAATATACAGTATACCCTTTTGAATCTCTCCTGGCACATATTCAACATTATCATGTACAAGATCAAATTTTCCCTCTGGATGCTTAGTCCAGCAAATATAAGCAGATGCAGACCATTTATTTTTTCTATATTTCATTTGTCCCTTCTCATTATTATTACTGTTTTCTCTACTTGAATTAACACAACACAACAAAACAAAAACCTCAATCATTAATAGCAGAACAGGGTACTTCTTTCTTTGCATTTGATTGTGTTATGGTGGCTACTCTATTCTTATTTTCATAATCATAAATATTTACTTTCTATAATTTTAAAAAATATAAGAGAAGAGAAGGAATCTGAACCACTCATGACCCTCTTTTCCATGCTGCTCACATTGGAGGGACATTATTTGACATTATTTAACAGGGAATTCCTCTGGCCCTAGCCCTTGTGAAGTTCAAATGCAAATTCGTATGCAATGTTCCACAAGTCTGCAACATGAAACTCTTTTCATATAGACTTCTTTGGGATCTGAAATCATGCACAGTCAGAATTTCAGGAACTGAGGAAGTCTACAGAGGCTGTGCAGACTGCTCCTAAGGGGCAACCTGCAGCCCCCTCCAGCTGCGCTGGATTAGGGCCATGGCAATCGCATGCCGCGGCTCCAATTTGGTCTTTCCAGGGCGCAAAAAGGAGCTGCAAAAAGCAGCTCCTTTTTGCACCCTGGAAAGGGGGTGATAGCTGCGGCATCATGGCTTTAAGGCACTCCTTTGGTGGTGCATTATGTGGATGCAGTGCCAGAGGAGCACCATCATGCCATGTGCTATGTGGAGCAGTGTGCAGCATCACACCGCCATGGGAGCAGAGTCAAGGTGGGCATCGTATGGACACCACGCCCCCCACTTCGCCCTCAGGCCAGCCTTAATGGCTGGTCCGCACAGCCCTACAGACACAAAGAAATACAAGCATAGGCTCCCCTTTGTCTGATATCTATGTTAAGACATGGATATTATCAGTGGTGTTCCCGTCCTTCGTGTCACCTGACTTGGGGGGGGGGACTGTTTAGTGGGGTGGCCAAAAGGGCATGTCAGCCCTCTCCTTCACCACTGTTGCAGAGGTTTCCTTGTGAGGAAGTCTCTGCCTTGGCAGCAAAACTGGGAAGAGCACACTTGGCCCTCAAAAGTGTATATGGATAATAGAAACCCACTAGATGACCTTAGGCAATTCATACACTCTCAGCCTCAAAGGATGGTAATGACAAACCTTCTCTGAACAAATCTTGCCAAGAAAACCCCATGATAGGTTTGTCTTAGGGTCACCATAAGTTGAAGATAACACAAAGGTATACAGCAACAACAACAAAAATATGGATAATTAGATTTGTCACATAATCTTATTTTACTGCTGTTCTATGGAGTTTATTGCATTGACTTTTCTCCTGCAATAGATGTGGGATGTAACTTTAAGAAAGTGGATCTTATCACATTTCCCCGTTGCTGGGGAGTATGCAGCCCATTTGCGGCAGGGTTCTCCAGGTTCCTCCTGCATCTTTTCAAGAGGGGGATTTTCCTATTCTTGAAAAAGTGCAGCAGAAGTCCAGGTTGCAAACCGTGGGGTAATTTAAGTTTCCTAAGGCTTCAGCCTTTGCTAAGGAAACAAAAATATTGAATATCAAAAATGTCAAAGCCAAGCCTATTAGGCTTGAGATTTAAATTAGCAGAGCAGCAGAAATGTTTTGCTTTCCTAAGGACTGAAACTGAGTCCAAAAAACAACATACACATAGGTTGTAGTTTAAAATAAAAGTTTCGTAATCATTTTGATCTAATAATAATAATAATAATAATAATAATAATATTTATTTGTATACCGCCCTGTGGCGAACCAATCCGGGTGGTTGACAACAGTGATTATAACAGAGTAAAATATAAAATTAAAAACATTATAATCCCTCCACTCCTTATAAAAGTATTAAAAATATGACAGATTAAAAACACAATATCAAAACATAAAATATAGTTAAAACAAACTAAAAACCCTGGTGTCCCTCTGGAGATCCTCAACCATCACTGAAGATGGGGCCATGAGAGGAAAGAGGGGATCAGGGAGCCCAGGCCGGGATGGTTAATCTGGAAAGGCCTGCCGGAAGAGATCCGTCTTGACAGCTTTTTTAAAGCTGTCTAATGATGTCAACTGACGGATCTCATTCGGCAGGTCGTTCCAGAGTTTGGGGGCGACAGCAGAAAATGCCCTCTGGGAGGTCGCCGCAAGCCTAGATTTTAGAGGCTGCAGGAAGTTCCTCCCAGAGGACCGGAGAGCGCGGGGAGGATTATACGGGAGGAGGCGGTCCCTGAGATAGCTTGGACCCAAGCCATTTAGGGCTTTAAAGGTAATAACCAACACCTTGTACTGGGCCCGGAAGCTAATAGGCAGCCAGTGGAGGGACCTCAGAACCGGAGTAATGTGGTCCCTCCTAGATGTACCAGAAATAAGCCTGGCTGCCATATTTTGTACCAGCTGAAGCTTCCGAGCCAAGCACAAGGGTAGCCCCATGTAGAGTGCATTACAGAAGTCCAGGCGTGAGGTTACCAGTGCGTGCACAACAGTTTCGAGGTCCCTTACTTCCAGAAAAGGGCGCAGCTGGCGTATCAGCCGAAGCTGATAGCAGGCGCTCCTGACCGTCGCATTTACCTGATTTGTCATCAGGAGCGACGAGTCGAGGAGCACCCCCAGACTACGAACACAGTCACTGGAGGAGAGTGTGACCCCATCCAGGACTGGAGGTTGCAACCCAATTCTTGGTTTCGGGGCCGCTACCGTGAGCACCTCCGTCTTATCTGGATTCAGTTTCAATCTGTTTTTCCTCATCCAGCCCATTACCGCTTGAAGACATTCATTGAGAGAAGAGATGCCATTGGAATTCATGGCCGACGAACGAGACATGGAGAAATAGATTTGGGTGTCATCAGCGTACTGATAACACCCAGCACCATAACTCCTTATTATCTCACCCAGCGGCTTCATATAGATGTTGAATAACATCGGGGACAAAATAGCCCCCTGAGGAACCCCACAAGTGAGGTTCCTCTTACTGGAGCTACAGTCCCCGAGCAGCACCCTTTGGGACCGACCCGAGAGGAAGGACCGGAACCACTGCAAAGCAGTGCCCCCGATACCTAACCCCCTCAGGCGGTCCAAGAGGATGCCGTGATCTATAGTATCGAAAGCCGCTGAGAGGTCTAGGAGCACCAACAGGGTCACACTACCCCTGTCGATGCTCAGACGCAGATCGTCGGTCAAGGCAACCATGGCAGTCTCAACCCCAAAGCCTGTCCTAAAGCCGGTTTGAAATGGGTCTAGATAATCGGCTTCATCCAAGACAGCTTGGAGCTGAAGAGCAACCGCCCTCTCAACCACCTTGCTCAAAAATGGCAGCAGTGACACAGGCCTATAATTTCTCATATCCAGGGGGTCCAGGGAAGGTTTCTTCAGAAGCGGCCTAACAGCCGCTTCCTTTAGACAAGATGGAACATGTCCTTCCCTAAAGGACGCATTGATGATATCTGTGAGGAGTCTCATCAATGCATCCCCCCCCCCTAACAAGCCAGCCATGATGGGCAAGGGTCGAGAGGGCAGGTTGTCTTCCTCACCTTACCAAGCAGCTTGTCCACGTCCTCGGTACTCACAGATTGCCACTGATCCAGTATAACTACATCGGCGGAGTCACTGGAAGCTATATCCTAATCAGCTAAAAGAAATACTTATCTCACCATCTTTCCAAAAAAAGTTGAGAGAGCAGGAAGATGGAAACACAGCAGCTGAGTTGAAAATATTTTGAGAGAATGGTGGGGTACAGACTGCCAATTTGGGGCAGCCTGCACCCGCCCCTTTCCCCGACGGATCGGGACCTCAGCGGCTACAGCGGCAGCCCCAGAGGCCCCAATCTGCTGCTTTTCCAAGCCTCGGGGAAGTGGCAAAATGCCGCTTCCCCGTGGCCTGGAAAGGGGTGTCGTTGGGGCACCCCAAGGATACCCCGACAGCAGTGGGGAAAGAGAGAAAGGGGTTGCTTGGCCCCTTTCTTTCTGTATCACTGGCGTGGCCGTTTAAAGGCCACGCCAGCAATACGTGCGGCAGAAGTAGCTCTGAAACGGAGCTCCTTTTGGCGCCTCTGAAAGGGCGCCACAAGCGTCCAACAGCAGCGCCATGACGTGACTCCCGCGCTGTGCCCTTTGGTCACGCCGTGTCCGTCACGTTAAAATGGCAGCACCCATGTAGACAGGGCGCCACCATTTTGACGTACAGAGTACGTCCTAGGGTTAGGGAATGTGCGAATGGTGCACGCTCCCTAACCCTAGAATCACCACCACCATGCCCCATTTTGGCAGTGTAGATCCCATCCAAGTCAGTTAATCTCAAAGGGGGAATGCCCTAAGTCACATGAGAGAGAAAGGAGAGTTTGCATGCAGGAATTCCCCATCTATCTAAGGAGGTGGAAAGAGACTGCAAAAATTTTCCAGCACAAATAGGCTGCATACTTCCCAGCGATTTCACACTGGCTTCTTAAAATTACATCCCATGTCTATTGAAGAAGCAAAGACAATGTGATAAACTCCTATGAGACACCAACTTCCCCTTGTCTGCCCACTATCAACCAGTTCAAATATTACCACATGGAGTTATGAGTGGTGGGCTGAATGTGTGCTATGAACTTTATCTCTTTTGAAAGTGTGACTACAGCTGTTCAGCCTCCTTATATGTGACCTTGCTGTGATGCCACTCATGAGAACCACCTTAGGTGTTACCGCCCTAAGGATGGGAGCTACTAGTATGCATCAGATGTCCCATTTGGTCCACTTCTATTTGGTAAATAGGTTCTTAGTTCAAGAGCAGGCCCCAATTGATCCACAACGGATTGCTTTTCAAAGTACATATGAAAAATTAGGTTTGTCTGTACAAATCTGACTTTGAAAATTGTCCTAAACCTTTACTATTTTTCTCTTTGTCCCAGCCAGTGTGAAATTAGTGTTTGCACTGGATTTACCAATTTTAGCATATCCCTATCTTTATGAGTAATAATTACTTTTGTAACATTAGAAATAAAAATTAGAAAGGAAGAAAAAAATCCCTCCATTTGCAAACTGTCCTTGCAGCACATACTTTATTGGAAGAACACCAGCTAAAATGCACTCTCTATTCTGGTTACTCTAAAATAAATGTGATACAAAATAAGCTAATAGTAAATTAATGTATGCCCTTATTTACTCTGCAGCAGAGCTGACTTAAATTGAAACACAGTTACATATAGCAGGAAATTAAGAGAATATATAATATCAAGACAAGTAATAAATGCTAACTAAATTGCTTTTCTATTCCTTGTATGAAAGTAAAAAGTAAAATAAAATTGTATCCAATTCTATGTGTATTTAGGGGATTAATAATCTGTTATGTTCAATTTGTGCAATCAACCACAGGTTTTTGTTTTGTTTTGTTTTTTTCAGTACTTTTTCTCATGAGCTCCGGTAGATTTAAGCGAGTGTAGTTGCTGCCACATGGCAGAACAAATGCAGTTTGACAGTGCTTTAACTGCCATGGCAGAATGATACAGAATTCAGGCACCAGAGCCCCCTGACAGAGAAGTCTAAATATTTCACAAAACTACAAATCCCAAAATTCTGCAGCATTGAGCCATGGTAGTTAAAGTGGTGTCAAAGTGCAGTCATTCTGCAGGGTAGATGCAGCCCGAGTCTTCTCAAAAATATCAATCTGACAAAAAGACATACTGGACATATCTAAATGGAACATGATAATGGTTTATGTCTACAAGTCCAGCAGGACTTCCCCACTCCTTCTCTCTCTTCTGCACAGGCCTCTTTGATACTTAAGAGCTTGCTCTGGAAAATTTCCCTGCTCTCCAAAGCAGGTCTTGAAGATGCTCAGGGAAAAGCAGCCCTAACACCCTGCGGTTCTGCTTGCCAACACTGGGTTTTCCCAGGTGTATTATACATCTTTTTAAAGGGAGTCAAGAAGACATACAGCTTTTGAAAGGGTAAAGAGACATCTTTCTTATGACTTATACTGAGGAGGAAAGCATTTAATTTATAATCTCTAACTTGCCACAGGCAGGTAACAAGAGTTTTATCCAAAAGTGTCAAACAATTTCCTATTGTCAAAGGAGTTATGATCTAGATTATGTCCAGGCAACACCAGGACTGCACTCGCTCCCCATGGGATTTTGGAGGACTTACTACTCCACCACTCCTGACTCAGAAGGCTAAAAACTTTGAATTTTCCACCCCAAACAATGTTTTATTGAAGACCTTTTTCTAGGTAGAAAATACAAAGAGAGCAGACTTCCCATGTTTACTTCTTCGTTTACTTATTTTTTTTAAAAAAAGACATTTCCTATATGCCTGTAATAGGCCATGGGAACCCTCTCCTCTCTCCTAAAAATTATAATGTTGGGTGCTGGGGGCCCCTGGGAACTTTGAAAGTGGTCTCATGTGAAAAAGACATGTGGGGAGTACAAATGTAACTGTTCTTAAAACTGAGAAAGAAGATGTCCATGAACAAGTCTATTATGAACTCTGATTGCTATCATTCATTATTTTATTTTCTGGCTTTTGGTATTGTTCCCTTTAAGTTTTAGTATTATCATATATAAAGGTAAAGGTAGTCCCTTGACATGAATGTCTTGTCATAACTGACTGAGCAGTGCTCATCTCCGTTTCTAAGCCAAAGAGCCAGAGTTGTCTGAGGACTGTTCTGGTGCTCATGTGGCCAGTATGATTGCAGCAAACGCTGTTACCTCCTTTCCACTGAAGAGTGGTACCTATTTATCTACTTGTATTTTGCATGCTTTCGAACTGCCAGGTTGTAAGAAAGGGCAAAAAGTAGAATTTCATAGTATAGACACTAGTAAATAAACTTAACGTGCATGGCAAACAGACATCCAGTAGTATCATTTCACCCACTCTGGGCAATGGGTAGTAAGAGAGGCGTTGTTTCTGATTTCACTGATCTGATCTTTCTGTGGTGACTTGTTTGGATCAGAGATGAATGTTTATGCACAGACTGAAGTATAGCTCAATGAACTCTCTGGGACTCTACTTGGATTGAGACACAAATGAATCAATCTGTTTCCCATATTTTGTTCTTTTGTCAAGTCAGTCAGAGGGATGTATCAGTACATAAAGAATGCTAGTGCTTATTATTTGTAACCTTCCTAGGGAGACCACAAGTCCCAAGGCCCATGACTCTTTAAGGCCTGATGTGTTGTACAACATGTCGGAACAATGGGGAAGAGGACGGAACCTTTCTTCATTCTTGCTTGCTATTGTCATTACCACCACTGCTTCCTGATAAGGAAAGGAAAGTGCGGAATGTATACTGGGAATGTGCTGCTCATATGAATTAAACATGAAAGCCAGAAACCTCTCCCCAGCATGATTATTGATCTAAGCAGAACAACAGTTCAGGGTTAGGGTCTTAAAAGCTCACCTTTCCTTTATGGTGGTGTTCTAAGAACCCAGAAATTCATTTTTGAGTCAAACACAGGTGAACTTTTGAAGTCTCTCTAGAGCCTACACTGAAACTACTGCAGGCTTATATCCAGATAGTCCAGACTTGGGCATCTTCCATATTTTCTGACTTAATCACTTTACTTTTCTTGAAATAGTATCATCAAAAATATATTCGACTATTCCTCATTTTAAAGAAATCTTTAAGGAATGAGATAACTGGATGCTTCAATTCTGTAAACAGCAGATATCAGATTGAGGGTTTGTGGGCATTTATTGTAGTTTCAACTATCATAAGACTTGGAAAGAGAGCCAGTATTGTGTAGTGGTTTGCAAATTGGGATACAACTCTGAAGACCACAGTATATATCCCAGTTCTGCCATGGAAACCCACTTGGTGATCTTAGACAAGTCATACTCTGTCACCCTCAGAGGGAGGCAAAGACGAATCCCACTTTAGGGTCATCATAATTTGGAAATGTCTAGAAGGCACATAACAACAAGCAAGACTTGTAAAAAAGCAGCTTAATTCAGGTTGATGTACTGTATATGACAATTTGGTATCATGAAGCTTTGCATTTTTCTGACATTATGTTCATGTCAGTATGATTCCTGTTTTCTCCTGCAAATAATAGATCCAAAGTGTTTTATGAACCGTTTCTAATATATCTATCAGTGTCTATATAAACGTACACATTTGCAAGCAACCCTTGCTTTATGGCACAAGCAATAACCCTTGCTTTATGGCACAGTTAATATGAATATTTTTGTGATAACTATGTACACATTCTTCTATGCATTCCTTGGCTGGAGGACTTCAGTACAAAAACTAGAGAATTTTGGTGCACGGATCCATTTCTGTTCACTTACTTGTATGGAAGGAGTAAATTAGGTATACTGATGTGCAAATCCACACAGAATCATCCCATACTTACTTGTCTGTTGAACAGAGTAGGATTTTCTTCTCAGTAAATTTGTATAAGATAACATTATTAATGTGCTAAAAATAGTTTGGGTTGTATTAATACATCTTAGGTCTGATCCTTACTTTTCTTCCACTTTTCAATGCAACAGCTTTCATTAGTGTTGTTGCTGGCCCTGCTTCTGATCTTGCCGTCTCATATATGTAGTCATCAGAAACAATTTTCTGAGGGAGCCAGTGCAGTTTCACAGCAAAACTATAAAGCCAAATGATATTTAATTTAGGCACTTGGAACAATTTCTTTCCCAGCCCTTTCTGCAAGATGAAATGTTAGGCATTCAGTCTGCTACTAAGTGCTTGTAAACCCTCCTGTCTCTTCTGAGTATTATGAAGTGTGATGTCAGACATCTGGGTAATATCAAATGCTGCAGACCTCAAAGCAGTGTTTATTGGACCTGGGCAAAATGGGATAGCACTCCAGCAAGACTCAGGAAGCAAGATGGTGTGTGTGTATATATAAAATGATGAAATGGCACATAACTGGCTTGTGCATTTGCAGCATATTTTTCTGAAGCCACAAAAGTGTCACAGCAATTTTACTCATTGATATTCAAGAATAAGAGATCCCACACTCATTTGTACATGAAAGTGAAGAGAATATGTTAATCATACCAACTGGAACCAAACTTTCTACATAAAGACTGAAAAGAACCAAAGTCTTCCACCTGGCAAAAAGCAGGATAGAAATAAATTTTTATTATTATTAATTTTAGTATTATTACAATGTGATCAGCTATTTAATCTGGTAATTTTTGGATTTTAAGCAAAAAAGCTATTAGAATTTACCATTGTTGTCTTCTGTTGAACATACATAAGCTTTAGTGTGGCTGCCTTCTTCTGTTTTGGTAATTGAACAGTGGGTAAAATTAGATGAGTTGTTTTGAATGAGGATTGCTTTCCAAGTATAACATGGCTGACTGATATGGTAATCATTTGCACACAGACTTATTGCTCCTACCTAATAGGCAAAGAACATCTTTGCTGTCCATTGCAGTCCTTTCTACACACTATTAGGCTTTAAAATGGATGCTCTGATAACTGAAACCTGAAAATACAACTTTGATTACATCTGTAGATGTAAAGGGCTTTTTCTTAGGCATTCAGAAGAGAGCTGGATCCATCCATGCAGAGTACTTCTTCAGCCAAATGATCATACAGTGTATTGAACTTCCTTCATCATACAAAGAATGTACATAAGCAGGGTTAGTTCTGCAGCTATAATGCCACCTGTATGAATTCATTATATGTCCATTGCCTAACAATATCTCCAGTGCCATTTGAGTACATGGTCTGCTCTGCATGTTCTATTTGAGTGTACATCTTGATGACAAAATGTCATATTTTTTACCCTTGTGAATGGAATCCTCCAACATATCTGGTGTGCATTCATTTCTGTGATATCTGATATTTAGTTCAAATGTGGTATCTGAGATTTTCCATAGTATTTGAGACTTAGTTCAAATGGCAACCTAGAAAACAATCCATTTGAGGTATTCAGATATGTTTAATTGGCACCATGATTAAACTGTGTTCTCTAAAATGAAATACAATTGACCTGCTGAATGTGAAACATAACAGTCTTCAGGCTGTCTGTCATTGGCAGGAACAGTATATGATTTTTATTCATATCCACCTTTTTCTAAGCCCCAAGACTCAACAGATATTTAATTTTAAACCAGCTATGGATAAAAACTCACAACAATGAAAAAATTTAAAAAGTTTTAAAAATAACTATATATATTTATTTCAAAACTGACTGTTTATGTTTATGTGGAAAGGCTTTTAATTGTGTGCTGCTCCATTCTTATTTCCTGCTTATTATTATTTAATTTTTTAACAGTTTTTAAAAACTGTTAAAAATTAAATAATAAAAAGCAAGAAATAAGAATGGAGCAGCACACAATTAAAAGCCATTCCACATAAACATAAACAGTCAGTTTTGAAAGTGAAATAAAAGCCTTCACCTTCTGCTGGAAGGACACCATTGAGAAAGCCATGATAGCCTCCATAGGAAGGAAGTTCCACAACCTAAGAGCAATCACTAAGAAGGCCATGGATGTGCTTGTGAGGTTTTGTGCGACAAAAGGAGCCTCTCATGGAGATCTCAAAGCTCACATAAACTCATTTGAGAGACAAGACAAAGTCCATACCCAAGCCATTATAGGACTTTATAAGTTATAACCAGCCTCTTGAATTGTGCCTGGAAACAAACAATTTTCCAGTGGTGCTTTAATAAGGGAGTTGTTCACATCTTATAAACAACAGCAGTCTGGTTGCAACTTTGGACCAGCTTGAGTTTCCAAATATTTTCCATCCAATGCATTTGGGGCCAGATAATATCTTTCAACTGTCTTGCAGCAACTCACAGAATTGTTGTCAGTATAAAAGTTCACTATAAGAGTCTGAGATAAAAGGCAGTATAAAGATACATAACTTTAAGCTGCTCACACTAGAGACCCACTGGTTTTATATTTCAGATTTGGAACATATAATGGATGAATTCAGGATTTTATTCATGCTGTCCAACCTTTTTTACCACTTTTTTCTTTAAAAAAATAGAATTATGTGGCACAGCACATTGGGATTTAGAATTTGTGACATTCATGCATATGCCGATGCATCTGTTTGGTAAAAATACAGTCTTCATTTGTAAAATAAAATACAATTTATGACATACAGGACATCTGTGGACAAGTGCTTTTAAATGAATTTGCCAAGGTACTTAGATCTTAAAATAAATAATAAATAATACCTTCACTCAAGTTTGCCTATGATTTTTTTTAAAGAAATGATTATTTGTTTCTTTGCCAGTGTTACAAATCCATGGAACCAACACAATTGCATTTCTGTGTAGCATTAATGACTAATCCCTAGAGGCCTGTGTCATGACAAGCTGTAATGAAATTGGCTGGACATGTTCCAGTGAAATAATGTTTGCATCTGCCAGTAAACTCAAATCTTAATTGTTAGTGCATATAGTGAAAGAAAGAATTATACTTGATTCCTTTATCTCCTTGATAATGTAACATTTTTGAACAATGCTACAGGATTATCACCCATGGTCACATCCATATGTCCCAAAAGTTCATTTCAGTACACAGATGTAACTGTGGGGAAAGCTTGTTCGCACACACTCTCCCCCCATTTTTTGTGAAAGAATCTCCCTGTGGTTCATGAAGTTTTTGTATCTAATATATGCAGAAAAAGCAGGATAAGCAATCTCTGTAAATTTAATATCTTAAGACTAAGGCTTCAAAGGTTCCAAAAAAGATGTAGAAATCTCAATGTCTTCATTGTGTTATGCTTCTCCATTTTCAACCTGCATTTTCTTCCCATCTCTGTTTTGTGTTTGACTGACATTGTTTGCTCTTCCCATATGGAAATTTGCATCTATTCTCTCTAATATTCATGCTTATTTATGTATTCCCCCCCCCCAATTACTAAAGTATGGCTGCTTGAATTGTTTTAGTAGTACAGGCAGAGTCTCCCTTATCTGGAATTCTGAAATCCAAAATGTTCCAAAAATCAAAGGCTTTTTTTAAATAGGTAGCTGAGATTGCTTTCTAATAGATCATTGTACACAAACCTTGTTTCATGCACACAGTTATTAAACTTGTTGTATTAAAATTACCTTAAGGCTATGTGCATAAGATGTATATGAAATATAAATGAATTTTGTATTTAGACTTGGATCGCATCTCCAAGATATCTCATTATGTATCTCTATGCAAATACAGGTGTTCCAATAGCCAAAATAATCCAAAATACCTATGGTCCCAAGCATTTTGGATAAGGGAAACTCAACCTGTATGGTTGGTTTTTTTAGTGATTTGCTGTTTAAAATGGACTTTATTTTTAACCCTTCATTTCTTTGAAACTTCTCGTAGGCCATGTGATAATTATGAGAGCAAGCTAGATTGCTTGTCATAACAAGTCCCAAAGAGGTTCAGCAGGTTGCTTTCATTGAAGCTGTTGGATCCTAAACAATTGCTTTCTATCGCTGATCCACACTGAGCTTTTGACACTGTGCAATAGGTCAAACATAGTTGCAACATGAACACAGACCATGGGAATTCAGATCAGTTCAGAGGTTAGCTAAATTACGTGTGTGTGTGTGTGTGTGTGAGAGAGAGAGAGAGAGAGAGAGAGAGAGAGAGATTATTCTGTTTATTTCTAAATCAATACCACACAAGCAGTCCTGCACTTTAGTAGATTACTTTCACTTCTTACATGATGTGGAGGTTAGATTTTTAGCATACTATTTCTATGCTTCTTGTCATCTGATTGAATTCAGAAGAGCCTTAATTCTCTATTAAGATGAAAGCACTTTGAGTCTAGAATTTGCATTCATCAACTGCCTTTTCTAAAGAAGTTTGGTATTTTCCACCATGGACACTACTATTTCTTCCCCCTTCAAAGCCATTCGAAGCTATTCTCATAAGGCTTCATCAGCATCGCATTATCTCAATTTCCTAAAAGGATCTTCTTTGGAAATAATCTATAATTAAGGAATGTACAGGTGACCCACTCCTTTGTGTCTTTTTATTTCTCCATTGCAAAATTAGTTGAAAGTATCCTATCCAGTTCTTGATGAAAATGTTCTGTTTTGTTCTTTCCCAATGCATTTCTTGGGAGATATTTTTGTGATGCATTCAAACTTCATTGGAAATTGTTACATGGAGAAAAATATCTGTATGTGGTGCTGTAAGAAATCCCCATTTCTTCCTGTGTCTTGCAGGAGACACCATCATATTATCACCAGTCTCATTTTCGACAGCTTTTCCCAGAGTATCCCCAAAGTGTCAAGACAATGTTGGAGATCCTAGCAGTGGCATCACGGGCGTTAGTGTCACCCAGTGCAGTTACTCATGGTGTCACACACAGACACATCTATTGACCGCCTCCCATTTCACACCATACAGAATCTTTAGCAATGCTTTTTGTTACTCTTAAATAATAATTCCCATATACCACTGAATGCAATGCTAATAGTTATGACATAAACAACTAGCAAAATTAAAATTATACCATCAAATATGATATCATATGCACAACTTAAATATATTTACATATACATAGTGAAGATCTGTTTAAAAATTGATATTTTAAAGAAAATTTAAGAATATTTTTTTAATTTAAAATTTTTAAATTTGAAATTTTAGTTTTAAAATTCTGGGGCCTCTCCTTTCTCCTCCACTTCAACCCACTCCTACCATCTCTTAAGGCAGATGTTCTGTTCACACAGTGGGTAACTACATGCCTATGGGAAGATAATAAGCAGGATATGAATGTAATAACCCATCCTATATCGGTTCCTCAGTAACTGGTATATACAGATGCAGGTCCATTTCTCACTACACAGTTATAGTGCTATGATTTTCCTTTAACTTCCATGGTAACATACTATGGCATTCTGGGATTTGCAGTTTAGGGAGGGATGTGTCCAGTTCTCAGCCAGAGATTTCTAGTGCCTAGATTCCATAGGCTGCAGACACTTCAAATGGAATCATAGTACTATAACTGTGCAGTGTGAAAGGGCCCACATTCCCAGTGCCTGATTCATCATCCAAGTAGTCCTGTCCTGCACCTTTTCCAGCTCTAAAATGTTTAAATCTATATTGTATAGTTATAAATTTAAATAATCCAGAAGAACATGTATGCAGGTGTATAGCCCTTAAATAGGCTTACTCACCAACCTCTGTCTCCATCATAGAAGCCAACAACAAGCCCCCTCGACCTCAGTGGTGTTCACTGGCAGATTGAGGACAACTTTCTGTTCCTTTTCTTACTGTACCTAAAATTAAGTTTGTCTTTTTTGCAGGCAACACCCAATGGGTTACCATTTGCATCAAGCTATCCAAGAGTTCTTTCTGAAACTGACCCATCAATGTATATGTTGAGTCAGAATTCTTTTCTTTTGAAAAGAATGAATATTACTATATTGGAATTTGTGAACACGAACCATAGTATATGATAAAATAAGCTCAAAGTATTAGAAGACATATACTTTTATTAGTTCAGAAAATGCGCTGAAGAGAAGCTCTCCATACACCCAGTGCTACTCACTGAGGCTAAGATTCTTTTTAACAGCAGCTGAACATAAAACTCTTCCTTTGTTTCCATGAGGAGAATAAAAATAGTCAGGCTTGCATAGGGTGTTGGGTGGCTATCATGGGTGCAGGAAGCTATGCATGCACACCAGCTAGCCTGCAAGCCAGCCCTTGATGTTGCAAGCAAACAGGGCACTGCTAGTGTATAGGGGTGCTGGACATCTCCTTATGTAAGACACGTGTTCCACCAGCATAGTGTTTTGACAGGATTCTGGTCTTATCATTCTTCCAAAAAAGTGGTTCCTACAGCAACCAATCCAAAAGATTATGCAGTTATTCTGCCTTTCTCTCTTTAATTGATTTTCTGCAGTAACAGGAAAGATGGAAAGCACAGGAGGATTGCAAATAGGAGAGGACATTGCCTGTTCGCTCCCAAGGAAATTCCATAAATGAAATTGTTATCCAGAGAATCCCACAAATATACAGATGTTAATTGTAGCTCCGACCAGCCCTAGCCAGTAGTGAGGAAAGCTCAGAATTCTGGTCCAACCATGTGTGGAGATGGGCTGACTGCCTATCCCATTATATGCGGGCATCGTTTTTAAAAGCCTCTTAAAATCTGCCCCTTAAGTCCTGTTAAAAAATATCAAGACTATTCTGGCTTAATCCGTATTTGACTTTTAATCCCATTATAGTTTTCTCAGAGTTTCAAAATATATTTTTCTCTGAAACTTGTAAGTAACAGCACATTTGTCTAAGCATATACATTCTAAATCTGTTTCTTTCAGTGCAAATAAAGTATGGCTTCTGAAGTTGCAATTTTATTTATAATGCTTAGAAGTCTTTTTAGAACTGCCTGTACATGAAAATGGTTAAAGATCAAACAACAGCTTCTTTCTTTCTTTCTTTCTTTCTTTTTCTTTCTTTTTCTTTTTCTTTTTCTTTTTCTTTTTTTTTGCAGGGGGGTTGTGGGTTTTTCACCCCCCCTCCAAAATAAGTACATGAGTTCTCAGTTTGTACCAGGACTATCATGTATGAAGTTGAAACTTTAAGTAAAAAAGCACTACAATTACTTTCCCCCCTGAATCTTGATTGCATTAAACATTTCACAAGGAACAACTGCGTTAGACAAAAATGTTGACTAGAGAAGGCCAAACCTTTTCATTTTGTTACTATGATGTACCACTGCATTTAAATTCAAGTTAATGAAAGGGATAGGTAACACATGTACAAAATAGCAGTAACAGCCACCAAAGCTTTGGCAGCATAATGTAGGGGAGGGATGCTAGAGCTGACCCTTTATCAGTCTGAACCATTCTAACCAGTGTTGGTTGACTGAAAGAGTAGATCATCCACATCTGGAGAGCCACAATTCTGTCTTCCTTGATATAGGATTACATAGATTGATGGGCATGATTACATACATCGGCTGGGCATGAAGCTCACAAGTGTAATGCAGCAGACACACACTTCATTTTCTATCAGGCATAGCATAGAAGCTAAATGTACACGTTTGTAAAATCAAAAACCAATTTGCACAATTTTCACTTTTTTGAGTGGTAAGCATGGTGAGGATTTCATGTAGACATGTTTGTCATGCTTTATGTTATATCAAGTTGAGAAATGAGATATTTGCCTACTTGCTGCTGCACCACATATGTTCTCTCTGGAGGCATGTAGAAGTTGTCCACAGTTGTGCAGGCATCAAAGGTACTCTTTCCCCATAGGGATAGAATTCAGAGACATACCACATTACCACAGTACCCCGTTATAGCACTGCTATTCCACTTTGGCTGCTCTGGCTGCCTCCTATTGCATTCTGAGGTTTATAGTTCATTGAGCCCTAAGAGCTCTTTGACTGAGAATTGTAAAAGCACCTCCCTAAACTGCAAATCCCAGAATGCAACAGGAGGCAGCCAGAGCAGTTAAAATGGAATAGCCACGCTATAAGCATGTAGTGTGGTAATCTAGATAGAGTCTGTACACTATGGCCAAAAGGCCCATATTTCCCCTGGCCTTGCATCATTCTGTATGGATGAAGCAGGCCAATAGCCCCAGGCTGGGATTGGCCAGTCTGGACACCGATCCGCCAGTCCCAGAACAATCGTAACCCAAAGGGCCTTAGTGCAGGACAAAAAGACCAGTTGATTACCACAGAGTTCATTGAAATCTCTACAGCTACAGCTGATACACCACATAGCCCCATGTGACCCTTACCTGCATCTTTGACATTAACTGAGCAAAAGGCATTGTAGCATAATCTTTCATAGTCTTGGTTTATTTCTTTAGATTCAAGGAAGTAGACCAAGTCTAGGAAAGCTTATGCTGCAACTTCCTCCACACAATTAGTCTCAACGGTGCTACAAAATCACATTGCATTCTGATATTCCAGACTAACTTGACTAGGGGACTGAGCAGATGGGCAGGATACCACAGCAGCCTTTGCATCTTCCGTGAAGGCCTCCATCATGGCCTATAATGTCGGGTGGGGGCACCTGGCCACTTGGGTGTAGACAGGAACTCTGTTTCTGCCCTTAAGGACCATGATGGGGACCTTCAAGGAAGTCACAAAGGATGGAGACAGGTAAGGGGCATGGGGTGGCAGCATCTCTATCGCATGGCAGCAGGCCTGTATTCAAACTCCACTACATTACAGATGATTTTTTTTTCCATGAAGGATTCACAAGAGGAAAAAATGGAAAAGCATCAAAAGAAGGGTTTTCCATAAAATTCTATGTTTAAACATTAATCCAGTATGTTTTAATATCAGTCATTAGCATCATTAAACTAGTTGTTTCTTAAATGCATTCTAAGGCAAGTACCTTAAGATTAAAAGGGGGACAACCCCATAATCAAATAGAATGTCAGCCAAGTAGTCTGTCACCTCTATTAACCTACAAGCTGTGTGGGATGAACCTACTCAATGTGTATCAGGAAAGGAAAATATTTAATAATCCCCTGCTACTCTTGCATCTGTCATGAATCTGGAATTTAGTTTTGTTCTTTGGGGGGGAAACACTATCATAAACAGCAATTATCTCAAACTCTGAGCCCTCCCTGTCTTTTTCAAAGTCAACAGATGTTGACCTCATGGTAGAAATCTTCCCCACATGTCTGTGAACCTAATCATCATTGTGCTGCTCATTGCCATGCAGAAGACTGTCCTTTTAGAAAACGTGCTATATTTGAAGAAAAGGTCTGCAGGATTAAAATCTCATTTAACGGGCTTTAATCAAATTTTGCTTTGGGCTGTTCCAGCCAATAACACCACACACAGATTCAGTAGAAAAAGAGACAAGAAAGGGACATTTCTAAGTCTACAAAGAAATTGATGTAATGGAACACATGTCTACACATTCCATTTAAGTAAAAGTGTGCCTTGACAAGATGATTACAAGATTTCAGACTGCATCTTCCTATGCATCTTTATGTAGTCTTTCCAAGCTGAAAGCAGAAAATGAAGTCAAAATATATCCTTCCCAAAGCAGGCCCACGCATCAGTAGACAGAGGATTGGGCACTATGTGTACTTTAGGTTGTTAAGTTATGAATGATGTTGTACATGCACTGTAAGCATCCTGATTTCAAGATCCAATTGAACATTTTTCCCATTTATTTTAAGAAGGAACTTAAAAACCACACAAAGTAGGTATTGTGTACTATGCAAGCTGGTATTTCTGAATATCTTGGTTATCTGAATTTACAACATGTCTTATGCTGCGTGAATGATGAATTGAACGCCCAACCCTGTGAGACAAGACAAGCTGCAAGTCACTCATTTTCTGTTCTACAGAGGCAGCACCACCACACTTTTCATATCTCATATGCTGAAAAAAGGAGAATCTAGGTTTATAACTTGAAGCTTGTATCCTTTTTACCCACACAAAGATCTTTTTTTTTTCAACCAAAGTTATTCTTCCCCAAAAGGTAAATTCTAAGTGATTAATCTATAGCCACGAAGTGCTGGCCATGTAGGTGATTTTTGTTAGGCTGAGTCAGCCTGGAATATGAATAGAAATGTAAATTAGGGTCTACAACTATCTGACTCTGTGGTCATGTGGCCAGCATGGCTAAACGCCATGGTTACTTTTCCACCAAAGTGGTACCTAGTTATCTGCTTACATTTTTACATGCTTTCAGACTGCTAGGTTGTCAGAAGCTGGGACTAGTGACAGGAGCTCACTCCACATAGCACTTGGGTCTTGAACCACTGATCTACTGATCTTGTGATTGTTAGAGTCAGTGTCTTAACTGCAAAGCCACCACCATCATATACTACCATCATGCGCTGCCATCATACATTCACAAAAATGCCTTTTGACATATGTTATCATGATACAAATATTCATTGGCAATAAACAAGTGGGAGCACTGAAAAAAATGGAGCTGTGAAAATGCTTATGATTACACTACCACAAATCTGAACTACAGGAATGAAATAGGTAACAACACCAAATGTTAAACGTATACATGGACTATAGAGAGGCAACATGGTGTAGCACTTTGAGAGCTGCTCTATGACTCTGTAGACCAGGGTTCAAATCTCCACTCAGCCATAAAAACCCACTAGGTAAACCAGCCTTGGAAAAGGCACACTCTCTCAGCATCAGAGGAAGGCAAAGATAACCCTGTCTGAACAAATCTTGTAAAAAAAAACTTATGGAAGTTTCCCCTTAGGGTTGTCAGAAGCCAGAAACAACTGGAACACACACAACAACAACAATAACAATGGACATAACAAAAAAATATTCCTTCTTATTGTTTTCAACCTCTTTAGCAAGCCTGAGCTCATTTGCTGCTTTAGCTTTTTTGACTTTCTTCCTATATGAGCTGGCTATTTGTTTGAATTCCTCTGTGGCAATTTCCTCCTTTTATGTTCCCAACTTGACAAGTGTGGAGCAAAGCAAACATACCTTCTTTCTGTCATAGCTCCTTCTCCAGTCATTTTGACTGGGCAGGGATATAGATTAATTGCCTGCCTGCAATTTCACCTGTGCCTTTCAATGGGAAAAGGATTAATCCTTAAACTAATCAGTGCCTGCAGCATTTGGGGCTTCACAATTTATTAGACCCTGTTCAGTTTTAGAATAAAATGTCATATAGTATGTTAAACTGTAGTTGAAAATATTTAAAAAGGTGCATAAGTTTTTTTTATTTGTTCATTTACATTTAAAAAAAAAATCCCAACACCCCCCCCCCAGAAACTCAAAAAAGCAAAATACAAAACAAATACTTGTCCTTTTCCCCAAAATACACAACCCATGAACACACAGAAATATGCACACATCCCTACAAGAAGTTATAAATACACTGGATGGTAGATATGGAACTAAAAGTTCCACATGTCCCAAAGGGGATTTCCTGCCTTACAAGGTGAATACCACCAAGCTCTTGTATCAAAGGACATTCTTTTCCTGAAGGCACTAGTAATACTGTAAAGCTTCAGGACACTATACATCAGGTGAACTAGAAAAGGTTAGAATAGTCATTACTTATTTTCTTGCTGTTTGTTGCAGTCCTTCTTGTCCTCCTTGCTGCTACAATGGAAGCCTTAGCATGTTTGTTTTCACATCAGATGATGCTTAAGGAAGTGCATTCCATCTACTGCTTTTGTTTATGTAGTATTTCACACTCAAAATGTTTTGTAAGCAGCACTTCTTTTCACTTTTGTTCTTAATGTTTTACTCAACAAAGGATACAAATAAGGCCTTTACCAAAACATTGCAAAATGGAGTGTTTCTGTTCAGAATTGCAGATGCTCCACTCTGTCCCTCCTTTCTCCTCACCCCCCATTTTCTGTTTTCTTCTACTTTCCCAAGAAACTTTCCTTTCCATGACTGTTGAGTATGTAAAGTTTGCATTAGGTTGTTCTGCAATGCCCCCCTCGTCAGAGTTTCTCTCTCTTTTTATACTTCTGAAAACCTTTTGGTTCCTTTCTTGTGCATAGAATTCAAAGATATATAGCTATATTATAGCTATAATAATAACAACATTATAGCTGCATTGGTCTGGAAAATCAGTATACGAAGGGATCTTGTAGCAGCTTTGAAACTAACCGAAAGATAGAAGTTAGAAGCATAAGCTTTCATAGACTTGAGCTTACTTCCACATATGTCTAAGAAAGTAGGCCCAAGTCTACAAAAGTTCTTATGCACAGAAACCTTCTTATGTTTGTGTAATTTTGGCTGTGTAATATACATTATGCAGCTGCAGCCAGGGCGTCTTGAGCCATTTTGTAAGTTCATGTGATAAGCTCCAAAGACTAGGGTTTAGAAGGGCAGCTATGAAGGAACTGGACAAGCTTCTCAAATGTAAAGATATATGATTGAATTTCATACCATTTCATTTCCAATATCTATGTATTGTTGTGAAAGCTGGTCAGTGAATAAGTGGTTCTGAAAGCTGGACAGTAATAGGAAAAAAATAAATTCATTTGAAATGTGGTGCTGGAGAAGATTCTGCAGATACTCTGGGTTGCTGAAAAGCCAAGTAAGTGATTCCTAAGGGAAATCCAGCCAGAACTCTCCCTAGAAGACAAGATGAGTAAACTGAGACAGTCATACTTTGGCATTAGCAAAGTAGAAGGCACCATGAAAAGAGAAAGACTTTCAAAGCTGTCATAAGAATGAAGGTCCCAGGAGTGTAAGGTGTTGTTGTTAACTTCCATTAGGTTAACAACAATCCTTGCATTCCTGAGATCTTCATTCTTATGACAGCAATGCAGCTATTTGTATTGGAATGGGAAATGTATTCCAAAAGGTCTTGTCCACATGCCTCTCCCAATTCCTCTTGGTGTACTTCCTTTATCTCAAAAGACCAAAAATGATCTCTCAAAAAGATTGCTCCAAACAGATACCCATGACTTCTGTGCTGGAGCCATACACTTGTGAATGTGGCACAGTGTTCAATAAACTAGATGCCCTCCCCACACCTGCTGGAATCCTACATACATAACAGTGTTTTGTTTGCTGGCTTTGTCCACTTGGAGGTTGGGGATTTATAAATCCAAAAGGGGAGAAGGACTGTTTGCCCTGGCCTCCTCTCCCTGTTGTGAAATTTGCAACAAGTGCTTAATGCTCCTTTTACCTTATCTGTTTACTTTGACACTTTATCACTTGGGCTGAGAGAGACACTTCATCAGCTGGGACTCCCCTCATGCTCCTAGAGGAGATCTAACATTGTGACTGAATAATGGTCTCCCACTGCATGATAAATGTCAAAGCGTTTATAGAAACTGAATACTGAAGTGAGAAGAGATGGTTATATCGTTGTTTTTCAAAGCTGGATACTATTTTCCAGTTATAGCTCTCAGTGGCAAACCATTCATTTTGACAAATCAAAGGAAATGAAAGCCACTGGGTAGATCAACAGAATTCTTGATTGGGAACTTTTATTTTTACGTAATAACTTTCTTTTCTTTTCTTTCTTTCTTTCTTTTTCTTTTTTTGCAAAATGAACAATGATTAAGCATTGTAAACAAGGGATCTTAATCCAAATACTGAGGAAGGAATTTCAGTTTAGAAAACAGAAAGATGACATTTGCCAAAATGCTTTCTGGCTACTCTCTACTGGAGAGCTTTGATGTATAAACCTTTGCCTCTGCATAGATTGCCAAATTTGTTTGTATCCATCACAGAAGAGTCCACCAAATACCACTCCAATGCTAATCTGTTACAAAGGACAAGGCAGTGATTTGGGGAAGAAAAGATTAGGAACTTGGAAACATTTTCAAGCATCAGACATCTGCAGACTGAGCTGTGTATTTCAAGTCCAGTGGGACTGGATGACTGGCACTTAAAACCGAATAGGCTAGAAGAAATTCTAAATTTTCATGGAAATAAAGAAACTCTTTCTAATCTTAGAGAGATTAGTCCAAAAAGACCAGTAATGTGTACTCTGGCTAGCAGAAGCTCTTTAAGGAGATGACAAAGTTCTTTCTCTGGACTGAATTCCTTTAACTGGGCAATTTAGGGACCTACTTGTAAAGCAGTGGTGGGTACAAACTAATGGTTGGAGGGGGGTATTTGGCTTCTTTGGGTACTTGGTAGACTAATCAACATTAGAGGGTCTTTTGATCCTTCGGTGAGGGTTTGGGGGGACCAGGAAGTTGGGAAATTTCCTTCCACTCATAATTATCAGCATCAAAAGTGAATATTTTGAGATACATTTATTTTGTTTGGTAAGATTAGTCATGACATCAAAAAGAGCATGGGCAAGTCTTGACTTCTTACTAAACAATGCTCAGCATCTCTGAGATTTTTTTCTTTTTTAAAAAAAGAAACCACAGTCATGGTACAGTCAAAGGCAGTTTACATGTTAATGGAAAAATGCCAATTGAATTCGAGCTTGGAAGTGTTACCTTTTGTACTACCACTTCCAGATTGACTCAGCCAGCCATGACCACAAAAGTAACATTCCCCACAGCTCTGATCTGAATTCTGTGTAATTTGGAAAGAAGGAATTCCACATCTGGTCTACTTTGAGTCTCCCTTATCTGAAATGCTTGAGACCAGGAGCATTTTGGGTTTGGGTTTTTTAAGGGGGATTTTGGAATACCTGTATTTGCATATATGTACATAATGAGTACATAATGAGATTTCCTAGCGATAGGGCACAAGTCTACAGACAAAATTCCTGTATGTTTCATATAAACTTTAGCCGCATAGTATGAAAGTAATTTTATACAATAGTTTTGATAATTTTGTGCATGAAACACTGAACCATCACAACACTGTGTACACTGAACCATCACAAAACAAAGGTGTCGCTGTTTCAGCCACCATGTGGATAATTTTGGATTTTGAAGTATTTAGGATTTCAGAATTCCAGATAAGGGAATATAGCACCAGCAAGCAATATTGAGTAGGATCACAGAATCACACACACACACACACCTTACATTCTAACATTCAACATTTCTTGGAAGTACAATAAATACTAGAAATATAGTTTCATCGTTGGCATGTCCTCTGTTGAGGAGGTATAACTAATGCATTTTAACTAATGCATTTTCCTTGAGCCTCTAATACTTATGATGAGTTCATCATAATCAGCACAACAACAAGCCATTAGTGACCCAGATTAAAAATGGTTTAAAAACATTGTTGACAATGAACACAAATGAACAACAAATCACAGTCAGAAAGACACGTTTAACTGATTATGCCTCCACTCAAAATATCAGCAAATGGTACATTTCTAATCCTTCTTTTAAAACAAAAACAAAGAAGGGGGGGGATATTTCACAATCGTGAAAGAAAATTGTATAATATGCATTACCCCTTTGTTGTGATGCTGATCATTAGTATTTCAGTAAAATAAAACCTTTTTCTTCATTGTCACTTTTTCCTGTGTGAAGCCAGCATCACTAATTCATGGGAACTAATAATCATGTTACAGGTTGGTTTAATGAGATTAGTGTTTTTGTAATTATTATGGTAATACATTGCCTCTGATTTGTACATAGTCCTCGTCTATTAATTGGGTTGTGATTGCTTTGCAATAATTTAGTTTGTCTCTTGGCCTAAGTTTATTGTGCTAGGTCTTATGTGTACTAACTCTAACACATCTTAAATAGATGACATTTTATTGGTCTGACCCAAATGTTACCCTCTTGCTAAATATGGAAGATGCAACCCCAGAAAATTCATATCAGTTATTAATAGTTGCACATGTGTATTCGCTAGTGAGAATGCTAAATTTCAAAATCACTCTCTGTGATTTGGATTCCTAAGCATTGTAAAACATGAATATTCAGCAGAGTTTCTGCAAAGTTCACAATGAGGTCCTTGATCCTAATCATCTATTCCTCTATAGCTTCTCCTTCCCTACTTCAAATAGTGTCACCAGCAAGGAAGCTAGAGATAGGGCTTTCAAAATGCCTCAGCATATTGAACTGCTCCAACACCATCCTAGGTGCAGATAATCCTCAGAAATGGGATTTTTTTGACTTCAACTGTGGGAAACTAGTGAGCATCATCCTCAGGCAGACTGAAGGCCTTGGCACCTACTATTTTACATTTTATTTTGTTGCTTTCAGTAGCATTTCCAGGTTAAATTTTGATGTATGGGAAGGGCAATAGCAGAGGTCTGCCTGGAATAGATAGGGGAAGGTCCTTGGACCCTGACATTCTGTATGTAACTGATTTTCCCCCCCAGATTTTTCCCTAGGGAATTTTCTTTTAGCTGTACTCATTGTGAAAGGAGACCAGAGTTTGTCTCCACTCTAACTCACCCCTTTTGGGATTTCAGTGTAGTGCGGTGCAATGAAAGAATAAACCAACTGTGCCAGTTTGGCAGGGACATTCCTGATTAATCCTCTGCCATCCCATTTTTTCAGCTGACTTTAAAATGTCCCAGTTTTCTTCCCACATTCCCCATTTGTCCTCAGCTTACTTCAGTGGCTGCAAACTAAGTGAAAATGCAAAAGTACGTGCAGTTAACTAACTTGGGAGAGGGCAGGAGAGGGGGGTGAAATCTTGTCCTTTCCAGTAGAATCAGGTAAAACTGAACTGCTGCAGCCTCTTCTAGCTTGTTTTTTTATCCCTTCCTCATTAATAATTTTGTTATCTTGACCACACTTTGATGTTGCTTGGTGACATGTGTTCTGGTTTTCATCTGTGAAACTTTGGAGGGTATGCCACCAGATGGAGCTCTGGTCCTTACAAAGATGAGCACAAGTGGCCTGCACCTATGGGAGAGAGGCAGATTTTCCGTGTGTGTGCGTGTGCGCGTGCGTGTGTGCACGCACATGTGCATGTGTGTGTGCATGTGTGTGTGCATGCATGTGTGTGCGCATGCATGTTTACAGTGTTTCAGATTTGGCTCGATAGATAAATCAGTCAGCCCAGACTACAATCTGAGCTTGTCATCTTTAATTAAGTGGCTGGCTGCCATTTTTCTCCAGGCCACTTCTCAGATAGTGTGGCATCTAAGGACGCTGCACTCTAGGGAGGCAAAGTGAGGGTAATAAGAACAACAGGATATTTCACAGCACACACGGGAAGTCTGCAGGCAGGATAAGAATATCTCCTTTCCCTTCATAGAGGAAAAAAAGGCGGGAGGGGGACATTTCACATGAACTCAGTTCTGTCCTGACCCATTTCCATCTTCATCTGCATTTTCTTTGAAAAGAACATTGCATGAAAAGTTGCATTTAAATAATATTTACATATTTTAAATGGATTGACTGTCAAAATGTGCATTTCTAAAAATATATTTTCTTTTTTTAAAAGCCAGTAGAAAACAAAGTCCCAATCCACACAGTAATGCAAGATCAAGTCAGTTTGCACTGGAGCTTGCTAAGACCAGAGCCCTCAGGTATCCATAGCCTTGTTTCCTTCCCTTATAAATAAGCCCTCTTTGGGGGCAGGTGGGACCTATCCCTCATTTGGTCCCTTCAAATACTGTGCTTACCAGCATTCTTCATTGCTGAAGACATCTGAGAATCCCCTGCATAGAAACAATACAAGTTAAGGACTTGGGCAAATTTCAAAAGCCATCATGGGAGTAACTAGTAGCTGCCTGCCTTTTGAATTTGCTTTCAGTAGGCAAATCAAGTACAGTAGAACTTTGAAGGTGAAAGAGACAAAAAGCAGCATTAGAGGTGATATATAGTCCAGAATTTTTAGTGTAAAATATTATGTTAAAAGTAGGTCCAAAATTAAAAAGATGCAGTCACACAAACAGAATGGTATTTATCTACAAATGCTTGTGGTCCCCAATAGGGATGGTAAAGCGGATCGTCAGAAAGAGCCACCTACTGGCATTGCCAGGCATCCAAAAAAAGAAGAGAAAACCCAAATTTACCAACAATAGCTTGGAACAGATGGTGGAAGCAGGTGGAGGCCACCTACGCAGTGTGTTGTCTTCAGTGCATTTTATTTTATTCATTTTACCTTAAATAATGTGTTTCCACATGGGTTGCCAAGCCTGGCGTGTTGCTTATGTGGAAACCGGACACCCAGATTCTGAAACAAGGTGGTAGGCATGGAATTACTTCTTCAGTCTTACCCTATTTGTAACTGGAGCAGAAGCTGCAAGAAATATGGCTATTGAATCCTGTTGATTAAGGGATGCAACCTTGACTCTCAGGGTATCCTTTTATCTCAGACTGCTGGCTGGCAAGAAATGGCTGAGGATGGATCACTCCTTCCTGCAAGTTCATTATTTCCATTGAAGGAGGTTTTTGCTCTATTGGTCAGTTCTTTAGTAGCCAACTATTTGAAAAAGAGAGGGGGTTTGTGCAGGATTTTCTGTGGCATGTCCTTGTGTGAACTATGCTGCTGTATTTCTGCCCAGACGTTTCAAAGACCTGGGATGAGAAGCACAGCTGTCATATGGCTGCTGGACCGAATCCACAGAAATGACCAGTTTCTTGCAGCATCAGTTAATCAAATGGCAGTGACTGTACCATCGTAAACATGTACGGTCAGCTTGTAAAGAAATGCAATAACTAGTCCCCCTCCTCTCTCTCTCTCTCTCTCTCTCTCTGTGTGTGTGTGTGTGTGTGTGTGTGTGTGAAAGAGAGAGAGAGAGATCATATTTTTTTCATGGGCAATTTGTAATTGTGAATGTGGAAGAAAAGAATTATGACTTCGAGATGTACACAGGCTCTGTATGCAAGTGAGGAATGGTATTTGTTATTTATTTATTTATTTATTTATTTATTTAAAAAAAGATTTTAGTAGGGTTAGGTCCAATGTTCCACCAGACAAATTCTGTCAACCTTTTCATATCTTTAAGGATTGATAAGATTTATTTTATTCATTTCGTATTTTTATCCAATCTACAAAAATATTGATCAACTGAATTCCTTTTTCTCCAGGGAGTTCAAGAGAGCAGACATGGTATGCCTGCCCTTCTGCAGTTTGTTCTTCCCAACAACCCATCTTAGAAAGTTAGATACACTCAGTGAGTTTAATGGCTCAGTATGGGACCTTCACCTGCACCTTTCAAGTCCGGCACTCTAACCATTGCACTTCATTGGCTCTCCCAGTTGATCAGCTTTGGTACTAACCTGGTGGGATGAGTCTCATGATTGGAATGTGGAAATAGAGGGGTATAACCTTTTCAAGAGAAACAGGCCAAACAGGAAAGGAGGAGGAATAGCCCTATATGTCAGAGATATTTACACCAGTGAAGAGATCCAGGACATCAATCCTGGATGCCAGGTGGAGAGCATCTAGATAAAAATTAAAGGGCAGGGAAACAACAAGGATGTTATGGTGGGAGTCTACTACAGACCCCCAAGTCAGACAGAGGAATTGGATGATGCCTTTCTAGAACAGATGACCACACACTCAGAAAGGAGAGATGTAGTAGTGATGGGTGACTTCAACTACCCTGATATTTGTTGGAAGTCAAACTCAGCCAGATCCTCAAGGTCTAGTAAATTCCTCACTTGCCTCGGAGACAATTTCATGGTCCAAAAGGTGGAAGAGGCAACAAGGGGGTCAGCTATTTTAGATCTGATCCTAACCAACAAGGATGACTTGGTTAATGAAGTGCAAGTGGTGGGATCCTTAGGTGGAAGTGACCATGTTCTCCTGGAGTTTGTTATACAATGGAAAGGAGAAGCCAGGCAGAGTCAGACACGCATTCTAGACTTTAGGAGAGCGGATTTCAGTAAACTTAGAGAAATACTGGGTGCGATCCCATGTTCAGGAATACTAAAAGAGAAGGGAGTTCAAGATGGATGGGAGTTTCTCAAAAGGGAGATACTGAAGGCACAAATTAAAACAGTTCCAGTGAGAAAGAAAAATGGGAGATGTCGCAAGAACCCAGGATGGATGACAAAGGAACTTTCAGCTCAGCTAAATTTTAAACGGAACATGTATAAGAAATGGAAAAATGAGGAAATCACCAAAGAGGAATTCAAACAAATAGCTAGCAAGTGTAGAGATAAGGTCAGAAAAGCCAAAGCACAGAATGAACTCAGGCTTGCTAGAGAGGTTAAGAACAACAAAAAGGGATTTTTTGGATATGTCCGCAGCAAAAGGAAGAAGAAGGAAACGGTAGGGCCACTGCGTGGAGAAGATGGCAAAATGCTAACAGAAGACAGAGAAAAGGCAGAATTACTCAACACCTTCTTTGCCTCAGTCTTCTCAGAAAAGGCAAAGGGTGCTCAACCTGAGGATAATGGAGCAGAGGACAGAATAGGGGAATTTCAGCACAAAATAAGTAAAGAGATAGTACAGGAATACCTGTTTAACCTAAATGAATTTAAGTCTCCAGGACCAGATGAGCTACATCCAAGGGTATTAAAAGAACTGGTGAATGTAATATTGGAGCCATTGGCAATAATCTTTGAAAACTCCTGGAAAACAGGAGAGATCCCAGCAGACTGGAGGAGGGCAAACGTTGTCCCCATCTTCAAAAAGGGGAAAAAAGAGGATCCCAACAATTATCGTCCAGTTAGTCTGACATCAGTACTAGGAAAGATTCTGGAGCAGATCATTAAACAGAGAGTCTGTGAACATCTAGAAGGCAATGCCATAATCACAAAAAGTCAACATGGGTTTCAGAGAAACAAGTCATGCCAGACAAATCTAATCTCTTTCTTTGATAAAATTACCAGCTTGGTAGATGAAGGGAATGCTGTGGATATAGTATATCTTGATTTCAGTAAGGCCTTTGACAGGGTTCCCCATGACATTCTCACAAACAAGCTTGTAAAATGTGGGCTGGACAAGGCAACTGTTAAGTGGATCTGTAATTGGTTGACCGGCCGAACCCAAAGGGTGCTCAACAATGGCACCTTTTCATCCTGGAGAGAAGTAACCAGTGGGGTCCCACAGGGCTCTGTCCTGGGCCCAGTGCTATTCAACATCTTTATCAATGACTTGGAGGAAAAAATTGGGGGAATACTTATCAAATTTGCAGATGACACTAAAGTAGGAGGAATAGCTAATACTCCAGAGGACAGGATCAAAATTCAAAATGACCTGAATAGACTAGAAAGCTGGGCCAGAGCTAACAGAATGAACTTCAACAGGGAGAAATGTAAGGTACTGCACTTAGGGCGAAAAAATGAAATGCACAGATATAGGATGGGAGACACCTGGCTTAAGGAGACAACATGTGAAAGGGATCTAGGAGTCCAAGTAGACCACAAGTTGAACATGAATCAACAGTGTGATGCGGCAGCTAACAAGGCCAATGCGATTTTAGGCTGCATCAATAGAAGTATCGTATCTAGATCCAGGGAAGTAATAGTGCCACTATATTCTGCTCTGGTCAGGCCCCACCTGGAATATTGTGTCCAGTTCTGGGCACCACAATTCAAAAAGGACATTGAGAAACTGGAGCGTGTCCAATGGAGGGCGACTAAAATGGTGAAAGGTCTGGAAACCTTGCCCTATGAGGAACGACTCAGGGAGCTGGGGATGTTTAGCCTGGAGAAGAGAAGGTTAAGAGGTGATATGATAGTCCTATTTAAATACTTGAAGGGATGTCATATTGAGGAGGGAGCAAACTTGTTTTCTGCTGCTCCAGAGACTAGGACCCGGAGCAATGGATGCAAGCTACAGGAAAAGAGATTCCACCTCAACATTAGGAGGAATTTCCTGACAGTAAGGGCTGTTCGACAGTGGAACACACTTCCTCGGAGTGTAGTGGAGTCTCCCTCCTTGGAGGTCTTCAAACAGAGGCTGGATGGCCATCTGTCGACGATGCTTTGATCTGGATTTCCTGCATGGCAGGGGGTTGGACTGGATGGCCCTTGCGGTCTCTTCCAACTCTATGTTTCTATGATTCTATGATTCTAATATTTATCAAGGCAATCTCATTATATGGCATTTACATCCCACAAAGTAAATTTGCTATTTGGCTTGAGATTTGTTTTAGTGCTACTGAGATTTCCATCTCCTTTACTGTTTACATCATGGGATTTAAACTGTGGCCCTTTGGAAATTTTTAGACTACAGCTTCCATAATCCCTCACTGTCAACTATTCTGACTAGGGATGATGGAAGCCAGAAGCAACTGGTGAGACAGAGTTGCCTCCAACTCCAGTATATACACACTATGACCCTGAACACATTGTCTTCAAGACAAAGGCTTCGTTTACTTGGCAGAATAAATGCCATTTGACAATGCTTTAACTGCCATGGTTCAATGCTGTGGAATTCCGGGATTTGTAGTTTTGTAAGATATTTAGCCGCCTCTTTCAAAGAGCTCTGGTGCCACAACAAACTACAAATCCCAGGAATCCACAGGATGGAGCCATGACAGTTAAAACAGTGTCAAACTGCATCAGTCCTGCAGTGTGACAACAGCCAGAGCTGTAACCATTTCCAGAGGGGCATTTCTTAATCTTTTAAAGGTATCCAAAGGCTCTTTGTACATCTGGAAAGTATTTCAGTGAGCTTTAAAACATCTTTTACATGAAAAATCTGAATAAAGATTAGCAGCCATTGTGATTTTTAAAAGAAGTTACGAGGAATAATACCTGTTAAGCGCTAAGAGCCTTCTCCAAGGACATTTAATATAGGTACGTGTGTTAATATAAGTAAAGGATCTGTCAAAATTTTAGGTCATTTTTCTACTGTCACTAAAAACTGGGAGTAATTACAACTCATTCTCCGGGAGAAACAGCTAACAGATGGTTTTGGTACCACTTTATTGCTTGTATGTTTGAGAATCTTAGAAGAGTTGGACAGGAATGTGGCTCTTTGTCACATGTCAGCTTTTAATAATTGTGGATGAGTATAAAATTTCCACCCCCACCCAGCCCTTATTGTCAGCTTACTATTCAGAGAAACTACATGATTTACTGTGTATTTGTCCCTTATGGAACTATGGAGTCTTGCATTTCCCAAAAAGAATTGGTGCTATACAATAAAATAATTGAACAATATTAAAGCTACAATGTAAATTGTACCATCCTCCCTCACGCTACTCCCACCAGTTATTAGGGTATCATTTACTGCACAATCTTTCCAGGTCTCTATAAAGTCATATTTTCTGAGAGACATTTGCTATTCCCCCCCCCCTTAATCCTTGTGCCTCTTGTCAGTCTTTTTTCCCTTTTGCATCCCCACCCCAAAGTATGAAATGGAATTCAGAAACACCTGACAGCTAGTAGATGTAAAGATCAGGAATGAGTATAAATCTAATTTCTGTAGAAGTTCTTAAGACCTATATCAACTGGTAAGCCTATAACATTTTGACAACCTTGTCCGAAGGGGAAAAAAGGAAAGGAAAGGAAAAACAGAATGTCTCAAAGAGAAAAGCAAAAGGGGGAGAGCATCCTCAATTACATGATGTAATAAAGTGGCTACATTCAGTAAAGAAACATTAATTTTCACATCATAAAGAGCACCTGTCTCAATGCAATACCATCAACATCATCACCAGTAATCATATATTCATATAATACTCTAAATATTCTTTTTTTAAAATTGATTTACATAACAAGTAATTACACATAAGTTACAGTGGTGCACAAAGTAACTTTTAAAATTAAAGCATAGAGTCATTATACCCTAATTAACAGAGTGAAAACTGTTTCCTCATACAGTCGAACAAAAAGATCTACAGAACTTTGGAAAGCCAATCTCTCCACTTCCATTTAATCAATAAAACAATTCCAACTCATTATATTGCTTTTCCTTTCTCTTTTAGCCATTTGGGGTTTGTTAGTTAATAGTTTTTTGTGGATTTTTTTTTTGGGGGGGGGGGCTATGTGGCCACGTTCTAGAAGAGTTTATTCCTGACGTTTCGCCAGCATCTGTGGCTGGCATCTTCAGACAGTGCTGGCATGGATGTGAGTGGGGTGTGTGTGTGTATATATATAGTATGTGACCCTACAATGGAAGGAATGATTTCCATGTTAATCTGTGTATTGTTCTGTTCTTGCCTGGCAAGGCCTCATGGAGGGAGGATATGCAAAGAGGATTTGTGTCTATTTAATTAGTAATCCATTATCTGCTGGGAAAAATGCAAGTGGGGGATGATTTGTTTATAAAGTTTTGCATTTGCATTTTGCTGGGTCTTGTTTTTTGGTGTTTTTCAGGACTGGTGGCCAAACCTTGTTCACTTTAAGGGTTTCTTCTTTCTTGTTGAAGTTGCCTAGGTGTTTGTGGATTTCAATGGCTTCCCTGTGTATTCTGACCCAGAATTTTGGTGTTTTCAACTAGCATTTTATGCCCAGGATGGTTTATAGTGTGTTCTGCTACTGCTGATTTTTCTGGCTGACTCAGTCTGCAGTGTCTTTCGTGTTATTTGATTCACAAACCTCGTGCTGAAAATTTTCCTAAACTGTAAGGATAGATATCCTTAAAGATAGACATCTCTTTGTCTGTTACAGAAACTGTATCCCAACTTCCATTTTTCAGTTTAGCTGACTGTTGCTTTTAATGGTATAATGGTGATGATGATGGTGGTGGTGATGACGGATTTTTTATTATAATTTTCAGTCCACTTTCAGTTTATGACCTTCAATAAGCCACCATGGCATAGTGGTTTGAGTGTTGGATCGTGACAATGGAGACCAAAGTTTGAATCCCTGCTTGGCCATAAAACCCACAGGATGACCTTAGGCAAGTCACGCTCTCTCAGGCAAAGACAATGGCAAATCTACTCTGAACAAATATTGCCAAGAAAACCCCATGAAAGGTTCATTTTAGGGTCACCATAAGTTAGATACTACTTGAAGGCACATAGGAACAACAATATTTACAATCCAAAGGCCTTTGAAGGAATTATACTACAGCTTCTATGCAACTCTAATTATTCTCTTCCCTGCACTTTGCTGGTACAGCATGCAATAGGATGGCCTCCAAAAACAAGGAAATGCACCATAAAAAGGAGACAAAAGATGCTACTATTTTGCATATGCTGATTTGTATGTATACACAGTTTAGGAAACAAAACACCTTTAATTTCAACTAAACAGAAATACAGTCCATCCCACTGCATTACAGAGTACAGTTGGCCCTCTGTATACACTTAATCAACCATCCATAGCTTGAAAATATGAAAAAAAGTCCAAAAAGCAATCCAAAAAGATTTTGCCATTTTGTACAGGGGACACCATTTTACTGCCCTGTTGTATACAATGAGACCTGAGCATCCATGGTTTTTGGTATCCACAAGGGGTCCTGGAACCAAATCCCAGTGGATATCAAGGGCCCAATATATGATCACCTCTTATATGATGACCTCAACATTAGGAGGAACTTCCTGACAGTAAGGGCTGTTCGACAGTGGAATAAACTCCCTTGGAGTGTAGTGGTGTCTCCTTCTTTGAAGGTCTTTAAGCAGAGGCTGGATGGCCATCTGTCGGGGATGCTTTGATTTAGATTTCCTCTATGGCAGGGGGTTGGACTGGATGGCCCTTGTGGTCTCTTCCAACTCTACGATTCTATGATTCTATGACCTATGGTTGTGCTGCAAAGCAAAAGGAAGACACACTGAGGACATGAAGTAGTGCCTTTCTCTCACCTCTTCCTCTGACAGCTTGTGTAGGTTGTCAGTATCAACAGTCAATTTTTATAGTATCCAGAGCTGCAGGCAGGAGACTTTTGTTTGCTCTGTTGGATCCTGAAGTCTGCTTTTGTTGGTGCTGCCTTAACAGAATATGAATTTGAATTTGTTTGACATTGCCTTCCTTCTCTTTCTGGAACCTGAATTTGTACCTACCACACACCTGCCACTAAGGCCTAGATGCCCCCAAAATCATTTCCATTTAAAAAATCATTTAAAATCCATGAAAACATTTTCTAAGTTCCTGTTCTTATACTGTGAAATTCCCCATGGAACAAAATAGTATTGTGAACATATTTGTCAACATCTCTATATTTTTTTCTTTAATAACCAAACATTTAACAGTATTATAAAAATGAAATATTTTATTTACAGTATTGCAATATAAGGGATAGACAAGTGTCCTGTATTCTTAACACACTTAGTAAATCTGCAGCCTTGAGCCCTGGTATACTATGATGTAATTTTTCTAGCACCTTAAGAACGTACTGTATGTTCTCCTTCACTTTCCCCTAACTTACTTGGCAACGCAATCCTAGCACAAGATGAACAGATGCCAGCCATTTTTGAGAAGCGGATTGCTATTTATGCAGAGTTTGGTGGTTCTGACTCTGAACATAGTAACATTTTGTTTTCCTTCCTGGAAATATTCTCTTGTGACCAGTACAAATGTTTTCAGTAATGCTTCATATACTCATGAGACAGATAAAATTAACCACTGCTACCCTATATGAATGTTACTTTAGCTTCCTCTGGGATTTCTAGTCACACTGCATTGAGTTCTGAGATGCATGTATCTGTGAGGCTAAATAGCTTCCTACTAATTAATTACTTGACTTGGTGACCTCCAGTGTGCATTGCATTCTACAGAGACTGGTATTAGTAGCTTAGCAAAAATGAGTTTTCCCAGCTAATCATTATTAACAATGTTGTCTCAATAACATGCTAAAAATTTGTCCACCTTTCCCCAGTTTAGGGGACATCTGTGGCAAAGAATCCATTCTTTAAATACTTCATGTATGAAACATGAAGCTCTAGAATATCAATAAAGAAAAAAAAATTAAATTAAAAATCACATTGCAGTAGTTAGACCAACCAAAATGCACAAAATGCATTGTGTGGCTTTTCAAAGCTCACAGGCATGGATATATTAAAAGTCACCATAGAGAAAGTAATATGACAGTAGAAGTCACAGAACTGTCTTTTTCTTGGGATGTTAAAGCTCAGTTTAAGCTGGTGGTGAAAAAGCTCAGTTTAAGCTGCTAGCAGTTTAACAGAGGTAAAGGCAAATCCATCTTGCTGGCCATGAGGCATCTGGATACAAAAGCAGGGCAAACTTTGCTAGGAAAAAAAAGGCAGTCCCTTTGAGATCTAACCCACATCTGCCCTATGTGATGCTACAAGCCCCTTTGTATAAATCCTGTATTTGGACATCACATTATACCAGCTCTTGGGGGGGGGGGGATTATCACAATTCCCAGAGCCCCATGCTGGCAAGGGAAGGCTAAGAGCCACATTTAATTTTTCCAAGCACTGTAAAAAAAACAAAACACAAACAAGCACAAGCAACATGGAGCCTTGGACTTACTTCTGATTAACTACACTTTAGCATAATAGGCATGATTCTTGCTGGTGTAAGTGGTCCAGTAGCATGGTGACAGGGATAAAGTGGTTGTGGTGGAGTCTTTATGGATTTTGAGTGAGGGGCAGCAAAGAAAGCCATCTCTGTTTGAAAGAAAGCTGCCCTGCAGGCTTCTGGAACAGCTCACTCTTCTGACAGAAGTGGCTTTCTCTGCCATTCCCTACCTGCTCACTGCATAAGCTTTGCTGCTATGGTGAACCATTATACTGGCATAATGCACCAATAGGACTGTGTCCTGTGTCTGAAGAAACCTTTGGAAAAGATAGTTTTTGAGATTAAATTTCCCAGAATTCAACTTGCCTGGGTAATGTTATTTAAAAAATTAATTATTAAAAGCTCTCATCTGAGCCCTAAACTCTAATTACTCTTCTTAGCTATGATTTACTGAAACAAGCCAACTTTACAAACCATGGTTCAGAATGTATCTGGACATGTCCAACACATAATGCCCAGCTCTTTTCTCTTACTAGCACAACATGGCCAGAAAGAAGATCATTCTAATTAAGGAATAATTAGTCATTATGTCTCAGACAGGTTTTCTCTGCCTTAAAATGGTAGATGGGATTCTTATCATGTTCAGTCAGCATTTGGAGTGCTCAAAGCCAGATGCCTCATGGACACATGTGAACAATGTTGTACAATAATATTTTTCCTATATCAACACTCTTGGTGAGTGGGGGCTGTGGAGAGATGCTGCCAAATGCTATTCTCACTGATCAGCTGTTATTCATGCACAGCTTTATATAACACATTGAACAGGAGGGGACTGAAGAACTGGGATTTTGGGTCCAGAACAGTGACTCTACTGTCTGAAAGTTCCTGTGAGTTGTATGGGGAGAAGTACTTTGTCAAACATGGGGTGGAGCATGGTCAGCATCATGGCTTTCTTTCTCACTCGGGCCTACCTTCCAGAACTAAGCCCCTTGCTTGTTTCCCTGTAGTTTTCTATGGGGATGTGATTATTGTATGTAGAAGTCCTTCTCTGCTGTAGCGTAAACAACAGTCTACTTTATTTCTACACAGCAATTCTCAGTCTCCTTTGCAGGTGTGTATTTATTTACTGGGTGGTGAGGGGCTTATCAGGTAGCCACAGTGGCAACATTTCTGCTTCTTCTGCTGTTGTAATTCCACCACATTTGGTGTCAGTCAGCAGTAGGGTGCATCTACAATGTAGAAATAATGCAATTTGACACCACTTTAACTGTCATTGCTCCATCCTACAGAATCCAGGGATTTTAACTTTGGTGAGGCACCAGCACTCTTTGGCAAAGAAGGCTAAAGATCTTGCAAAACTACAACTCTCAGGTTGCCATAGGATGGAGCTACAGCAGTTAAAATGGTCTCAAACTACATTATTTCTACAGCGTAGATGCACCTGCAGAGATACCTTGGATGGTCAACTGTCCTTCTCTTCCATAGATTCCCATAACCACTTTACGCCCTCCTATATTTCCATTTTCCTCCATCTAATTTTACACCATGTACTTATTTACCTCCTCATATCCAGCTATACATAAAAGTGTGGCTTTTCTTAATGGTTTATTTTATCTGTGTTCATACTCTCACCTTTCACTGTACATTTTGAATGATATAATGTTCAGTCCTTATCATCTGGGATGCTTGATTTTTAAAGTATCCCCCCTCCCCCTCTGTCTAATACATTTCCCATCAGCACAAAAAATATGAGCTCTCAATACAAACATGCATTTTGTTTCATATGGTCCTTTTTGCCTGTTGAAGTTCTGAGAGAGCAAACTGCTAAGTGCCATTGTGATTCTGAGAAGCAATTTGACTAGAACAGTGAAAGGAAAAGAAATGATATCCTCGCCTTATTGTTTATCTTTTCCCATTCAAACAAGTCTCCCTTGATTGCCATATCGAAAGAAATACAGAGGCAAATTGTAACATTACACTAATAACCATGTTTCAGATCTCACAGTTACTCCAGAGACAATGCTGAGCACTTAATAAGTAGAAATCAAAGGACTTTCCATAAAAGTGTTCCTTGTTAACTTAATAGTAACATATTCCAACTTCATACTTCTTCATGAGCAGGAAGCAATGCTTGTCTAAGCAGATTCCTGAGAACATATAATCTAACACATAATACTCATATAAACTATGAACATGCCCTCCAATTTTATTCTCGGGGCTGGTCCTAGCATTAGGCAGTGAGGCAACATCCTTATGCAGCAAATGGTTAGTTATGTAATTTGTTGTTGTTGTTGGTTTACTTCCAGAAATAAGAAGAGTAGCCATTAGACTCTCCTGCTTTATTAACTGCTCTCTAGGTGTCCATGACTCAAGGCAACCCTGTCAATGAGACATCTCCAAGTTGTCCTCCACTGCTCTGCTTAGACTCTGAAATTTCAGGCCTGTGACCTCCTTAGAGAACCCATCCATCTTGCATGCAGTTTAACTCTCTTTCTACATCCCTCCACCTTTCTTAGCATTACTCTCTTTTCCAATGAGTCATGCCTTCTCATGATGTGGCCAAAGTACATCAGCCTCAACTTAATCATCTTCGCTTACAGGTAGAGTTCAGCACTCTTCTCCAGCATCGCATCTCAAAAGAATTTATTTTTTTTTATCTGAATTTTTTTCACTGTCCAGCTTTTACATCCCTACATAGTAATAGGGAATACAATGACTTGTACGATTCTAACTTCTAACCTAATATCTACTTTCCACAAAAGCAGTTATAAATCTAGTGTGTGTTCTTCCTCTACTTCTACTTTCCTTCACCTTTCCTGGCATTATTGTATTTTCTAATGTGTCGTGCTGTCTTATGATGTGGACAAAGTATGACAGCAACAATTTGATCAGATTGGCTTCTAGAGGTATTTCAGTCTGGATCTGTTTAATGAGAATACTTGTAGAATACGTCTAGTGAGAATACTGGTAGCTTTTTAAATGGCTGGCCCTTGAACATACTAAACAAAGAGAAAATGACCCAAATAACACATTCAAAATGAGGCAATGCAACATGCGTAGGCAATGTTAACATTAACAATTTCTTCAGTAGTAGATATAATGAATTATGTTTGTGCACAAACATTACCAGCTTTGATGCTGAATGGGCAAACCATCCCCAGTCTAGAGACTACTGGAACTGTCAAGGACAGTCCGTCTATTAGCAATCCTGCCTTTGCATACTGTTAATCTAGATACCCTCTGCCTACCATTGCATCTTGCAGCCCTAACAGAAAATTCTAACTGCAGTAATGGCAATCATTTCATTAAGGCAATGCCTCAGTATCTATCATTCATAGCAGCATAATAGGGTAGAGATAACCACATCCAAATACTTGCGTTCTAGTAAATCAACTATAAGTTAAAATATTATTCTATGTAATGTGGATGTCCTGGGATCCCAATATCTGGATTCAATATTACTGCAATGCTAATGCTACAAAGTATTAAAAAGCTATGCAAACTATTAAAAAGCATGATCCCAAGTACAATCACACGGTAATGTTCAGCTTAGGCTAGTAGGGATGGACTGTGATACAAAAATTAAGGACTGCTTGTGGAAAGAGCCCCCCTTCCTAAATCTTCCAGGTGCCTTTCCCTTAACAGAAAGCAACGGAGCATTGTGTGTTTCATAGCAGTATCAAAACCTAGAAATAAATTTGCATCTAAAGATTGATGTTGGAAGGCTCAGTCCTTATTCACTTAGACTAGCCCCTAGCTTGTGCCTTTTCACCCTTGTTATTGCTTGTCTTCTCTTCCCATCATCACACCTGGCGAGTGATCCTCATTATTACTGCAGATAGTAATGTGCCTTACTCATTAGTAGGGATGTAATTCTTGAGGATCAGTGTGGTATAATGGTTTGAGTATAGAGTTATGACTCCTGCTTAGCCACAAAAGTCCACTGGGTGATCTTGAGCAAGTCACGCTCTCTCACCCTCAGAGGAAGGCAAAGGCCAACCTCTTCTGAACAAATCTTTGCAAGAAAACCCTGTGATAGGGTCTTTAGAATTGCCATAAATTGGAAATGACTTGAAGGCACACAGCAGTAACAGCAAATTATTTGTTAATTTTCTTCTTGAAGAAAGCAATGAGTACTTTTGGGAATTTTCTCCCTGCTATAAGATAGTCTTCAAAAACTTGCAGTTTTGGAAGACTATTCATGGTTCGGGACCTAGCCTCTATTTTCTCTGAAAAAAATATGAAGTGTGCAGAGAATAAGTCCAGAACGGCAAAGATTCTCATCAATGCAGGATTCTTCTTACTAAAATTTCATACAATGCAAGAAACAGATTTTGATCATTTTCAAATATTTACAAATATTTTCCCATTCCTGCTCATGATATGTTCAAAATGAATAAATTATATAGAGTCATAGTCAGTGGAGTCCCTGTGCTGGAGGAAAGCTATGCAATGCAGCAGAGGCTTCTCATAGAAGAAATGGGTAAGAGGCCAATTTACACCCAGAGAATGAAATCAGCAAAATCATCATCATCATCATCATCATCATCATCATCATCATCATCATCATCATCTTTCCTCCCATTTCTACTGATGGAACTCTCTACTGAAACAAGTTGTCTTTTCTTAGCAGGAGGATGACACTGGACACAGCAACCACCACCTGTAAATTATGGTTTTAAAATTAATTATCAATGGAAGCATCAGAATACCATAATAGGACTTCTGAGCTGATGGGGAAGGTTTAAAATGCAGTGACAAGAGGCAGTAGGAGACCAAACTGGGTGTGATGCATCATTCATGATACTGGATGGCATTTGTCCTCCACTTTGCATTATCATCTTTTAAAACCCATAAACTAGAAATATGTTTATAGGTTTTTTTATTGCTTTAGGGTTCCCTCCCTTATCCACTGATCCATGTATAGACTGTATTCTTGGCTATTCTTAGAGTTAAAGCCTAATGAATATATCCTTATCACCAAAGAAATGGATGGGGCAATATACTTCAGGACAAACACCTTGAAGGTTGCATTAATTTAATTTTTATTTCTCTTTGCCTCCTGCACCCATTCTCTGTAATCATGCAAGGAGGGACCCAGTTTGAAGTCAGAGCAGCATTTCCTAATTACTGTACTTGTCTAATCTGATTGATGGTACAAATGCTTCAGCCTCACAAACTCTCTTGCATTTGTCTTCCTGGCGAATAACTGCATCAACATTAGACACATAATAAAATAAAGCTCTCTTTTGAAGTAGTCTCAAGTAAATGAAATAGTAGGTGAATGTCTCATTTTGGAAGACACTGCTTGGGTGAAATACCATTTGCTAACTCAACCTTGCATCCAATTGTAAACATGTTTACCTAGCAGTAAGCCCTGTTGGTTGAAATGAGATTTTCCACTAAGTATCAAGAGTTTTAAATATTATAACAACCTTGATGCCAAGGACCTGTCTGGTATAGTTTAAATTATGATGTCTTTCTTTGTGAAGACTAGAAGTATATTTCTTCAATTACCAGCCTGCTAGAACTACAGATGAAGTTTATTTATTTATTTGTTTGTTTGTTATATTTATATCCTGTCTGTCTTCCAGTGAACATTAGGGTGTCTGTCTGGCTTTTCACCCACACTGTATTTTCACAACAATCCTGTAAAGTAGGTCAGGCTGGGTGAGAAAAAAAATTGACCCAAGATGATCCAGAGAATTTCATAGCCCAAGAGGGACTTAAAATCAGATCTCTCAAATCCCAGTGCAGCACAATAATAACAATAACACATTGGATCTCAAAGAGAGCTAGATATCCCCTTCTGTTACCTTGTATGTTCAATTATAGCAGAGCCTGGAGGGAAAATGTCTTTGACTGGACCAAGACTAGTCTCCATATCATGCAGGTTCTTTACATAACCAAGCCTCCCACCTTATTGGCTGGGAAATTCTAGGTGTTATAGCCCAGAAATTAATTTTGCTGAAGTGAAAGTTGTTAGATCTTACAAAAGATTTCATCCAATTCAAATTTATGCAACAATATGCTTTATACCACTTTTAAATAATGGTAGCAATTTCTACCAAAAAGTCTCAGAAAACCATGCATTAAAAAAACCATTTCTTTTCAATTCACCCAATTCAATTTTCCCCTCAAAATGCAACATTTTGAAAAATAATTACAATTTTTTGCACAAGATGCATTTTTGCAAGGGGTTATCTTGGAAGATGAGCAGGATCACTCTGGTTAGTACTTGGATGGGGGATCACCAACAAATACCAGGTGCTGTGGGCTATGTTTCAGAGGAAGGGACTGGTAAAAACACCTCTGAGTATTCCTTGCCTAAAAAAACTATGAAATTTATGGAGTGTATGATTTCAAGGCAAATAGGCACATGGAGTTTTTTGACTGTTGCTGCTGTTGATGAAAATATATGTATCATCTCAGCTACTAAGCCGAAGAGCTAGCGTTGTCCGAGGACTACTCCAGTGGTTATGTGGCCAGCATGGCTTCACCGAATGTTGTTACCTTCCCACAGAAGTGGTACCTATTTATCTACTTGCATTTGCATGCTTTCAAACTGCTAGGTTGACAGAAGCTGGGACTAGTGACAGGAGCTCACCCCATCATGCGGTATCTGGGCCTCAAACTGCCAAACTTCTAATCTTCCAATTGTCTGAATTGGTGTCTTGATCACTAAGCCACCACATCCATTACGTATATCAATACTGGGTCTTACGTATTTATCTTACGTATACCAGAACTGGATTACAGCTGGAAAGTCAGTCTCACTATGCCTATTCTCATACACTAGGCCAAACCAGTATGGCTGCAAGCTATTCTCCCCATTAAAACTTCTCTTCACCTGATGGATCTGCCCATTAACCTACAAACATACAGTCAATGGAAGAAAGTGAACTCTTTGTTGTGGTGGTGGTGTGCCTTCAAGACATTTCTGACTTATGGTGACCATAAGGAAACTTGTCATGGGGCTTTCTTGGCACAATTTGTTCAGAGGAGATTTGCCATTGCCTTCTTCTGAAATTTGTCCAAGGTCACACAGTGGGTTTTATGGCCAAGCAGGGAATTGAAACCTGGTCTCCAGAGTTGTAGTCCAGCATTCAAACCACTATGGCATGGTGGCTCTCTACATAAATTGACTTTATATAAGCACAATTTTCTTAAGCAAATCCTCTATCTTCAAAACTGAACATATAGCTGCATGTGCACAATTTCTACCCAGCATAAAGAATAACCACAAATCCTGCTCCCCTTCATTTGTTGGGTAAATGTTGGCTTCTGTATAGATGCTGGAAAAACAAACTCAGAATATTGCAGGTGAAAAGTTCCAGCCAAGGTTAGCAGCAATCCTGTGCTGCCGACACACTGTGGATTTAATGCATTTTGACACCACTTTAATTGTCCCGGCTCCATCCTATGGTATCCTTGGATTTGTAGTTTATTGTGGTACCAGAGCCAATGTGGTGTTGTGGTCTGAGCGTTGTATTAGAACACTGGGAGACCAGGATTCAAATCCCAGCTCAGCCTTGGGAACCCCCTGGGTGACCTTGGCCAAGTCACACTTTCTCAGCATCAGAGGATAGCAATAGCAAACCTCTCCAAAGAAACTTGCCAAGAAAACCCCATAATAGGTTCACCTTAGGGTCACCACAAATTGGAAATGACTTGAAAGCACACCGCCACCATCCTGCATGGCACCAGAGAGTTCTCTCAAAGAAAGCTAAATATCTCACAAAATTACTATCCCAGAATGTCATGTCATTGAGCCATAGCAGTGTCAAACTTCATTCATTCTGCAATGTAGATACAGCCTCAGTCAGTGCTGGAATAGATGATCACAAGCCTACTGCTTCTGGGGTTGGACTAAACCAATATTTCTAGTAGTGTGGGTAAGATCAACCAATACTGCTTGGACAAATCTATTAGGAAAATGGTCTTGACTTGTTTCCCCTCTTAACTTCTTAGAGAAAGAGCTTTTGGACTACAGATGAAATATGGAGGGAAGAGCAAATAGTTATTTTTACATACCAAGACCACAGTGCTGGTGCTACCTCAAGCAGTAAAATCACTGGTGGGGGGCTGTTTAGGTGCTCTTCTAAAGTGGTGTAAAGCAGGACTGGACAGATATGATCCACATATCAGAAAAGGAATGGTGCTATAGTAGTTGCAGTGAAAACCTCTGAAACAGAGGAGGTGCTCATGCTTTTCCTCTGTAAAAATATGTTGGAAGTCTTGACTGGCTCTTAGGCTGCCATAGACAATATGTTTTATGATCCAGCTGTACTGTATTTGTGGGCGATTTGGGTAATTAAGCAATCAGACCCAAAGTGCTGTTTTTCCAAAGTTGAAAGAAGAAAAGGCATTTCCCCCCATGAATTTTAATAAAGTTTACAAGCTCTGAGCTAAATTATAAACTCTGTTTTGCAGCTGCACATCACAGCACCAGAATTTTGTTTTGTTTTGAGATCCGTGAAGGTTGGATGTGCAAATGCAGTGAAACAACTATTCATGCTGTACACAGTGGTATGTGTAACACACCAGTAAATAGAAGCTTACTGTAGCATTTCAAAAATAGCAATCATGTATAATTTAAAACCATCACTGAATGGGAAGGGCCAAACAATCCTGAAAACTATATTAAGAACAAGTAAAGGAAGATCCAGATGTGCTCAGTTAGAAGCACATACTGAAAACCCTGTTGTCACAGCATGCCATTGGCGATGAGTAGAATACTGTTTTGAGGGTTAAAGGAATACAGCTCTCATAAGCCAGGACCTTTTGAGAATTCCCAATGATTCTTTAAATTATGTGGGATCAGAATTCACCGTGTTTTATAAGATCACTTAGAGGGAAACAATAAGAGTCTGAAAAAGAGCAGTTCCTCTCTGGTAAGTTCTTTACTCCTTGCAGAGTTGAAATGCATTTGTTTTATTTATTAATTTGAATCCTACCATTTCTCAGGTCTTTATTGCAGGGTGGCCTCCAACATAATTAATAAATTTTTTGATAACACCACTGGATTAATAACACAATAAATTATAGTTAATGTTTCTAAAAAATGTCAGTAAATAATATTAAAATATTACTTCAGTATAACCACTTAAAACTTTAGTCCTTATAAGGAAGGTATTTTCTTACCAGCAAAAGGACAGCAGCGAAGGAAACACATTACTCTCCTTCAGATGGGAGTTTCTTACCCTAAAATATGAGGGGAACATCAGGGACCCACCAACAGTGTCAGCGTATCCTTAGAATCGTGGGGAAATTATGGAGTGGAGGGTAACTTCCAGGATCTTTTTACCTGTGTACACCTGTGTACACCAATACTAACTGTGGAGAGATTCTGGTTTCAATTAAAAGGAGGTTTTTTCTTTTACTCAGGCGCTTTACAGAAGGGCCCTATGGGGCTCCGTCGTTACGTCCGAGGGGCAGCACTTCCAGACACCCCTCGCCCCTCGCACGTGACAAGGGTATCAAAATGGTGACGCCCTGTACACATAGGCACCGATATTTTGACGTGATGGATGCCTAGCATCTGCACATCCTGGCGTCATTGTGACACCATGAGTGCGCCATTGGCGCACTGCGGCATCACAACCACACCGCAGAAAGAACCCGCTTTTTGTGGGTTCTTTTTCCTGTGTGAGGGAGCCACGCGGTTTGTCCGCTACAGCTCCCTCACACAGAAAACCAGGGTGCTGGGAGACTGTCCTTTTTGGATGGTCTATATCCCACCTCAGAAATGTGCAAAGGTGCACACAAACATACCAAACCACTGCAACCTTAAGAAGCATACAAGGCTAACGGGGGGGGGGGGGGGGGTTTGAAAGGTTGAATATGAAAAAAAATTGGGAATTAGGAAGTGGATAATTACCAGTTCTGAAGATAGGTTCACAGAAGATAGAGAGTGGCTTAGGCAGTATCTGTGACAGGGACATCCTGTGTACCCTTGAAGCTACAGTTGGGGCTGATATATATCCTATTGCACAGCCTGATGGGGTTTTTGCTGCTACCAACTGTTGTAACAAAGGCTTGATGGTTTCCCCATGAAATTGACACAAAGTTTGATTGGATTTGAGATACTCCCTGGATATTTAGGGAGGAAGGGTGAATAGCAACGCAACCTGGAGTGAGGTGGAGGTATGGTCCTAAACTGCTTTGCAACGAGATTCATTTAGTCTCCATTAGAAGAGGAAGTGCGAAGAGTCCAGAGAGGTTGGAGGGGATCAGCAACCTCATTCAGTGTTTATTGTAGTACTATCTAGGTCTTCCACATGCCCTTAGACCCCTTACCTAATTTCCACAGGTCATTGTGACCTCTCCAAAAACATACCTGACACTAGATATTTATTGTGAAAACCCATATCTATCTAGAGGGGTGTATGGTACTCTAACAAGTACTACATTTAGGGAGTTGTCACCAAGAAGACCCTCTCACATCTGCAGCAGATTGCCTCTGGAGGTTGGAGGACCAAGAGAAGATCTCAAAACACAGGCTGTCAGACTTGTACAAGTTCAAAAGATCTAGTTATTTTATAAGAACGTTGAATACTGCTGAGCATCTTCAGAACTTAGAGAAAATGGCCATAAAAATGTATGGCTGTACCATATCTGACAGAGCATGTCTTTCCCAGCAGGTTTTTTTCATACTTGATAGGAATGTTAACGTGTCAAGATCAGGGGCTCTTTCACACTAGGATAAAATTGTCATGGTTCCATCTGACAGAATTTTAGGGTTTGTATTTAGTTGGTAGCACTAGAGTTTTCTGGCTGGTATTAGTGCTTCATGAACCAGAATTTCCAGGATTCTATAGGATGGAGTCATGTCAGTTAAAGTTGAATCATAATGCTATAATTTTATAATGTAAAAAGACCACTGGACCAGTTCCAGCCACCTTTTAACTTACTTACCACATCTTTACCACAGGTTTGACCAAAGAAAAAGTGCAAGGTGGAGTCTTGTAGGCCCACTTTGATTTCTTCTTGAAAAAGATTATTTCAATAAAAATAATTTTTCCCCTCCCACTACCATCTCTCTGCTTCTTCATATGACAATGAATTATATTATGCCAGCTACAGCCTTCACTCTTAAATTCCAAAATACAGAGCAACTTAAAAGTAATCATTTTTCCTTCAGTATGACTTCACTTGACTTGTTTTTCACCCAATGAAATAGAAAATCTGGATAGATAAAGGAAATACTGTATATTTGAACATCTTGATGAAAAGTCAGAGAATTTCAGTTGACACAAATCAAGATGTGACTTTAGAAAGCTGCGGGTGGGATGAAATGAATGTTTTATTAGAGATGATTCTCACTATGCTTGAAAGTCAAAGAAGCATCTTGCCTTGTCAAAGTTTCCAGAATTTAGTGTGTTTGGGTGGGCACTCTTGCTTTTATTCACTAGCTTACATCATCCTGTGTTGAGGGGGTAGTATATTGAGTTGTTTAAAAAAAGTCACAGGTTGTTGCAGTAAAGTTCAGTCATTTCACTGAATCTGATTTGCTCAAAATTGCCTTTCAGTGCTTACTCCACCACTGTTTCTTATTAAATGACAATGGAGACAGGAGGGATAGTGTCCTTCTCCCATCCCTAAACTTGGCTAATCACATGATCGGGGATGACACCCACATGCACTTCTCCCATTCTTCTCCTATAGATAAATTGTCATGGAGCCATCTCTGCACGCTTCTTCTATCGGTAAAGTGTAATGGAGTCATTATTTGGTATTAACGGGAGTTCCCGTTAATACCAAATGATGGCTCCATGACACTTTACCGATGGGAGAACGACGGGAGAAGCGCATGGGGATGTCATCACCGATCGCTGAGCTGAGTTTGGGAACAGAAGGACGAGAGAAGGACGCTGTCCCTCCCATGTGATAGTCTCCAAGGAGAATGCATGAAGATATGGCTTCTTTTACTTGGAGTGATACATCTGCCCCACATTAACTCGTAATTTGCAATTTAGTTAAATTTAAACTCTAATGGATTAATGTCAATATGCCATCTAGTAAGAGACCGACAGCACAATCCTGCTTTTATCTACTCAGGAATAAATTCCACTAAATACATTAGGATTTACTCAAAATTGAGGCTGTACAGACATACCAAAAGGGTCTGCATCAGGTGGAGTGGGGGCATGGTGACTGCAAGCCGCATGCCCCAACTCTACCCCCAATGTGGCATCATGCCACCCACCCAACCAGGCAGTGGGCAGCATTGCAAAATTTCTTTGGCACAGAGTTTAGAAATGCTGCACCAAAGAAATGGGGAAGAGCTGTGCAGCAAGGGTGCCCTTTCTCTGGGCCAAAAAGAAGCAGCATTTTTCTACTTCGTTTTGGCCTGGAAAAATGTCGGATCGGGGCCACAGCATGTGGTTGCCATGGCAGGCTACTCCTTCAGGGTAATCTGTTTCACCCCTTAGTTGGGTATAAGCCACAACAGGCCAAAGAGAGCTAGCTCTTACTAAATATGAAGGTACTATTAAACTATACAGTGCTGTCTGCTTACATTAATGTGTAAGCATTTGCCGACCAACTCGGAGGCCAGGGCAGGAGAGCCTTAAATAGTCTTAGCCCCGCCCCCTCCCTGTCCAATGGCCCGCTTAGAGCGCACTGTTTTATTTGAAATACTGGTCTCTCCAATGAGAGGCTAGCAAAACCTTCTCGCTGGGCCAATAGGCCCCGAGAAGCATTAAGTTGTCTATTGAGTAATAGTGACCAATGAATTTCATAAAGTTTTCATAGGTAAGGAATGCTCACAGGTGGTTTTGCCAGTACCTAAAGTCTATCTGAGCCTAGTAGAGCTTCCTTCTGAGTCTACTTGCATAATATTGTCCTGTTAGGCAGAAATGCTATGAATGCTTTACTGGGAATAAGTAGCACAGCAAAGAGTTTAATAGCACCATTAGATACCAGTTTAAGAGAGCATGTAGTTGATTTGCAATGTAATTGTATGCATGCCAATATACATACTTTTTTTTTTTTAGAAAAACGTATTAATAGTTTGGAGTCTTACAGATACACATTGTTGTTTAGCTTGTTTTCAGCTAAAATTATTCATGAATCTTGTATGGGGAGAAAGGAAGGATTTAAAAACTGAATGTCTGTTCAAGATGCAAGCCACTTTGCCTTCCATGGGACTTATCGTCATGTTGGTAAATATAGGGTTGCTGCCACAATTCTTCTGCTATTAGTGGTAGCTTCAGTGATGTGAAAATGGCTGGACTCACAGTATCTTTTATTTTTAATTTAACTAGGTCACAGATCAGGCTGTCAAATACTCTGTTCACCAAAATCAACAGATGTAAGAAAGTTCCTTGATGACTTGGCCATCACCACACCTCCTCATTCAGATTGTGAATTAACCCATATTTTCAGAGAGTGACTTATTTGTTCAGCTGTGCATTATGCATGCGAGATCCTGTTATACAGGCCTTCTGTATGCTTGACTTGGTTTTAAAATTAAGACTCCAGGGAAAAAGAAACATAGTACATAGCATTGTGCCATATTGTGCACAGTGATTATGTGTCCTAAAAATATAAAAGATGCTGGAAGTTAGTTTTATCTGAATATATGAACTAAGCTGTAAATACATGAGTGAAACAGCTAACTTGGGTTTGCTATCTGGAGATTTTAGGCAGATTAGTTTTGGCGGCCTGACATAATACATAAGAAGCTGCTTCATAGGAAGTCACACTGTTGATGCATCTAACCCAGAATTATCTATTTTGACAGCTATTCAAGCTGTTGTTAGTTATAGACAATACTGGGTGGGAAGCACTGGGGCTCTAAATTGGAATGGGCAAATGCATGGGGCACAGAGGCCAAAGTTGTCATAAATATTTGTAGTGTGCCACCAACATAACCCTGATACTGCAAGTATCATGAAGTCTAGAAATGAGGCAGTGTGGACTGGGACAATAACTAAAGCCAAGTGAGTTCTGGTGCTCTCAAGCACTCTCTTTTATGTTCTATAGTGGACCAAAATGAAGTCCCTACTTCAGTGGTACTCAAAGATAATTTTTCAGCAGTACTCAAAAGAATCATCTATGTTTATTCCATCTTCTTTGGTAACATAATTTTAAAGATCAATGGTACTCAAAAAAAATTCTCCTTTCCATCTAAAAGTGGACATCACAACCACACCCACTAGACATAGTATATGCCATTTTTTTGTTTATTTAGTTTGTTTACTTTCATTCACACATTCATGTATATTCATATTTTATAAAGAAATAGCATTGTTCAAATTAGGACAATTGCATTTAAGTAAGTTCAATATTTAACTTTATGCACTTGTAAATCCTGTACATAAAAAAAATAAATTGGGAAGAGGGGTAGGAGGAGGGATCAGAGCATCCAAGTCTTGTGCCCCTCTTGAGCAACTCTTGACACACACACCCTGGGTTCCTCCCCACCATTTGAGGACCACTGCTCTACACTATTCTGGGATCCACACACACCCTTTAGCCAGCCATTTCTTCTCCAATTGGTGGACCTTCCCACCTTTCCCCAGAGCCTGAAAAAAATCATTCAGACTGTTAAGAAGCAGAATTTCTGATGCACCGGGGAAAAAAATGGCAGCCAGATAATGCTCACCTCACATGGTAAGCCAAGAAATCAATTCCCCTGTTAATTGGGGTGACTGTTCAGTTCTATATTCAACATATGTTTCATTTCTATTGCTTATGACATATTTGCTTTTGACAGTCTATTTCCTCTTTCACTTGATGCATACTCTGAGTATGCTCAAAGTAATTCTCTGAACTGTCCTGAGAAACATTTGGGTGGGATTAGTTTTATAGCAACCTCTAGACTGCTATTTCTTTAGACTGGGTCCAGTTAGTTTCTCTCTATTGACTGAATTTGTTAACAAAACCATGGGGCAGTTTAGGGTGATTCTGAGCTTCCCTCCGGCGAGACATTCCTGTGCCACAGCCTTCCAGAACAGATTTTCCGATGAGGTATAGCAGGGAAGGACATGAATCGGAAACCATCATTCTGTTTATGAAAGGGAGAAAAAAGAAATATATTTCACACTTCCACAATACGAAAGGCTTGTGTTCCCTATCTGCAACAGCAAAAATAGAAAAGTGACTCAGGATGGAATTGAAGCAGGGAACAGGACCATCTGAGCTGGTTGATAATGGCAGCAAAGAGCCAAATGTGTGAAAAAACAAAAATTGACTGGTTCTTCTTGAAGCACAATGACAAGCCCCAAAGGTAACCTGGGAATTGTGCAAACACTTGTTTTAGTTATCATCATAAACAGAGCTGAGAAAAATGATTGACTGGAGCCGCACGCAGAATTAAAGCATGTTGACACCACTTTAACTGCCATGTCTCTATCCTACAGAATCCTGGGATGTGTAGTTTGGTGAGGCACCAGAGTTCTCTGAGAGAGCACATTGAATACCTCACCAAACTACACATCACAGGATTCTGTAGGAGAGAGAAATGACAGTTAAAGTGATGTCAAACTGCTTTAACTCTACAGTGTGGACACACCCTACATGGATGACAATTTGCTATTGGCCATGTTGAATTTAAGAATCTGGGAGGAGTTATCTAAAACCTTTCTATGCTGTGATCATAAAGCATAGCAGTCAGATCTGTTTTGAAACTACACCCTTGTAAATTCCTGCTACAACTACATTGCTCATCAGATGTTTCTAAGTTATATTTTACCAGACATATTTACCTTGCATCTGCTTCAACCTGGCACTGAGAGCTATTAAAGCAGGGAAGTGCTAAGATCAATTTTTAAACTACTGTGTAAGATGAATTCAGACCAATGTATCCATTATGAGAGGAGTGAAATGGACTTTAGGGAAATAATTGGTGAAGTAATGTTATTAGATATGTACTGTCAGCATGATTGATGTGTCCAGGAATAATAACATTTTACACTATGCTTTCCTATCATCTCATTCAACATCATTTTTAGCATATGTGTCCAGTGCTCTTAAAGATTAATTGAGCTAGCCACAATGGTATGTAAAGATGACAGATTTACATTGTCTGAAAACTCTGTAGACTACCAGTTCTTTATTGTTGTTGTTTTGTGTTCCACATAAATTTATACAACTTCCTTAATGAATTATATAGGCATAAACCTGTTCCTTCATGTTATTCAGCACACAAACACAGAATACAAATTCAGTTCCATTAAAATAATGGAATCACAGTATCCTGCAGACATTTAAATGTTATAGGAAAGTGAAGTTCTTCTTTGGCTTTTTTTAAATTTCAGTATACAAAATATTCATTATGAAAATGGTCATATCTTAGTCCTGCACATGTGCTATCTCCAGCATTCTTCAAGCAGAAAATAAATTGTAAAATGTAGCAAACAGTGAAAATAACTAGGGAACATTGCTAAGAAATTATTTTTCATGTTTTGGAAGGAAAGTATTGTGCTAATTTTATATTGTGCACATGGACACAGCACAGACCCACATACCTACACACAAATGGCCTGGAGTAGCCAGAATATTTCCATATATTGCATTTTGTCATAGAGTTTTCTTTTCAAAGAGACCAGCCACAGGATGAAAAAATTGAAATGATGGGCATAATTCCCTAAGCATTCTGCTCTGTACCACTGTCTTTTTTATATCAGTGCAGGGCTTTTGCTGGAGAACCAAGTCAAAAGTGATATACTGTACATTCAGCAGTCCCATTAGAAGTCAAAATTAATGGTTCAGCTCCCATCGACAGATGACTAGTTATTTAAACTACTTGATATGATTGAACTAGACAAATTAACCTGTTACTGAAACTCTGAGGATGTAGAAAATGTTGAGAAACAATTGGCTTCGATAGTAGAATACTGTAAAAAATAATTGGAAAGAGTAACGTAGAAAGTTTAAGAGATGAGGCAAAATTTGGACAAGAAGCCTCTGTTTGAGATACAAGAATAAAATAGTAAAGCAAAAGACCAAAAAAAAGCAAATCGAGGTAGAAAGGAGGTTAAGATTTGTTATAAATATTGGATTGGATTGTACTGGATGCATGGATTGAATGTTCACATTTGTTTGCTGACTATCCCCAGAAATAATGAAACAGATAGCAAAACATGGGTTGAAATTGGGCCATTTTATTAACTTGACCTATTTACTGACTTCTTAAGAGAACTGCAGCTAAGGGGGGAATAGGCTAATGGAGCAGATGCAGCCAGTAGTCTTTTCCCCATGACAATCACACCTGAACCCCCAAACAGAACCCAAAAGCTGGGTTACTTTCTGGCTGGCCTGCATCAGGAAGACCAACTAGAAAGTCTCTCAAGCCCCAGAGATTAAAGAGAGGGTTTATCTTGCAGGCCAGCCTCAAGGGCAGTCTTGTTTCCCACTTTCCTGATCCCAATAACTAAAGATAAAGTTTCAGAGACCTTCCTTTCACCAAAATGGTGACCAAGGTACTTATCGAACTCCAAATCCCCCCCCCCCCCCATTTTTACCAATGACAGCCTATTTAGACACCACCCTAGTCTGACTGGAAACAGTATGAGGTAGGATATATTTTCTACCATAGTGTTATGGCATTTGTTTCACAGCTGTTTGGCTTCCAAGTTACTTCACTATTGACTGTCCCAAGATTGAGAATATGAGCAACTTCTGTGTATTATGGCGGTATCCAGACCGGCACACAGCGCTGGCTTGGATCCATGCTAGGATTGCCTCGGGGCATCCTTTCCAGATGCCCTTCAACCCTAGTACATAACCGCGGCATTGTAATGGCTGCGCCCTGTCTACATGGCCGCACCACCTCCAAACAGAGCAGCACAGGCATGACACCCGCATGCCACTGCAGGGCACTTATGGCACCCTTTCAGAGGCGCCAGAAGGAGCTCCGATTTGGAGCTCCTTTCCCTGTTTGTGTTGCTGGCGCAGCCTTTACACGGCTGCGCCAGTGACACAAAAAAGAAAGGGGCCAAGTGCCCCCTTTCTCTGCCTCCCCCCAAGGACACCCCTTTCCAGGCTGCAGGGAAGCAGCATTTTGCCGCTTCCCCAAGGCCAGGAAAAGCGGCGGATCGGAGCCTACGGGGCTGCCGCTGTGGCAGCTCAGGCCGCAATTCGTCGTGGTAAGGGGTGGGTGCAGGCCTGTATCCCGCCATTGTTACCTTTAAACTACAGTCCTATGCATATCTACTCAGTTGTGCAATGCACCTGAGTACATTTGGGCTTGCTTTCTAGAAAGCGTGCACCCTTATTTATTTATTTCCCAACAAATTTTCAAAAAGGGTACATTGACAATAGTTTGTATTAGGGATGCTCACCAACTGGAAGAGTTGATTATAAATGCAATCCAGTGGGTCAGGACACAGTCTGATTTGGATATGACCAATCTGGAGGCTGCCTAATTCAGCTTGGATCCAAATCTGTCTCTCAGTTTTGAAATCCAAATGTTCATACATTCCTTTGAATAACATTGGAAATTAACAAATAATGATACCATATTTTCTCCCTGATTTTTAGAATTAGATTAAGTTGGCAGGCATAGTGGCTCCTTATGAGCAGAGGCTACCTGCCAAATTTCAAAGACATAGGTGCAGGAATTTTTGTGATAAAAGATGAAAGGCTTGCAGTAATGCTGTGCACTGTTTCCACAAAGAAGAAAAGGATAACATAAAGCTTTTAATAAAGCACTAAATATTATTTAATGTTGGAGGTGCCCCTGGAGTTACCCTTACCAATTATGCAAATACTGATTTTATTTTGTTACCACAGTTTTAAATACTAAGAAACATTTATTATTTATTTACAACCATGCTGCAAAATATTCTAGAGTTTTCCATGGAAGCTGCTCTGCTAGTATATAAATACCACCCAATGTGTAGTTTTAAACAAGATATATCAAAGAATGTGAAATTGCTTTTTCTTCTTTGCTCTGTAACAGTAATTAACACAGCATGGTTCATAGCCTACAAAAATTTTGTGTTTCAAATAAATTCAGGTCATAAAAAATTCAACATGAAAAACTATTCTTTCATCTGTAGAGCAGATTTCATGTTTAAATTCCCAGTAAAAACTCAGCTAAAGAACTTTTAACCAGCATGGCCTGATATTTTACCACTTTGCTGAGCCCAACACACATGCAAAAGTCAATCGATCCAAGGTGCAGCAATAAATACAACTTGTCTGGGGAATGTGTGGCACACCAGATGACATTGGACTACAACTCCTATTCATCTCTTTTCATTGGCTATGCTGGGTAGGATTGATGGAAACTCTAGTCCAGCAACATCTGGAGAGCCACACTTTTGCCAGCATTACCATTGCACTTCAGGAATGACACTGGAAAGAATTTGTGGAAAGGTGTTGTAAGTTTGTGTTTGACAGGGGGTTTGTTACAGTGCTATATTACCTTTTTCTTTCCCTTGTGGAGAAAAGATTGTGTGGAAGGCCACAAAGTTATATGTCAAAGGAGATCAGGGAGAGAGCATCCGGTAGGCAACAGTCTTATGAATTCTGGGAGAGTCTATCATGCCAATAATTTCCCCTACCATAACAATGACAGGTAGACACTGCTAATTTCACTCATAATGTTCTATATAGCCTTTCATCACAGGGAGTGCAACTTTTGGCCTGCCGATATTTCTGACTTGCAAATCCCATGATCCTTTGCCACTGATTATATGCTGGCTAAGATGGCTGAGAACTGAAGTCAAACAATGTCTAGAAAACCAGAAGTGACTCAGCCCAGCTCTAGAATTACTCACTAAATGTGTGTGCTTTTAACAGGAAGTATAGCTCTTGAGGTATGCATTATTCTACATAATACCCTACTTTTTCTTCATACATGGTGTCATACATGGTTCTCACTCTTTCTTTCTGTCTTCATGACAACCCCTGTGAGGTAGATTAGACTGAGAGTCAATTAAGTTTATCACACGGAACTTGGAGAACGGGAATGGAGGCAGAAACGAAGGGAATAGAACGGAACAGAAAGTGGGAAAACATATGTTATTGCACAGGAGAATGCCACCGATGCCGCTGGGAGCCCCCAAACAATTTCCCATCCATCCCACAGCAGATGAAAAACTATTCTGAACAGTTCAGTTTCCATTCCCGTTCTTCAAGTCCTGTGTGATAAAGTTAAATGACTGACCCAGGTTCATGCTGTAGATGGATGAGATTTGGAGGGTGTCACCATATCCTAGGACTCTAAACAGACCCTACAAAGGATATATAACTGCTCTTGAGGAAAACAGACATTAGGATATGGGAGCCTAAACCCAAGTAGTCCCAATTAGAATAGAGCCATCGACTCTGTGAGTTACCAAGATTCCATTGATTCAAAGATTCTTCTCTAATTTTCCAAACTAGTTATGATTCTGTACAGTTGTGAATTGAAATATGACCAGTAATAAAGAATGCTGCATGATTATTTTTGCTCTTTGCCGATACATTGTTCCAGTGCATGGAGATGTAACAGTGATGTAGAAATGTAAAGCCATGAATCCAATAATCTCACTATTATAAGGTTTTTCAGTCCACTTTCTGATCTTATATAGTCTTGTATTAGAAACTGATTATCTTCTTGTGCTTGTTGTATGGGTACTCCCTTTTTTCTGCATTTTATTTATTTATTGAAGATACCCTTTTCTTTAGTCAGAATGATTTTAATGAAGCATGGTGGGATTTGGAGAGAGGGTGGGAATTGTATACTGTATTTTTCAAAGCGGTATGAGATCCTCTTTGTTTCAATCATAAGTGAAGCTGCATATAATCACATGATGAACTGCCATGATCACAGCCAGCTAATTTTCTGCATATTGTTACTGGCTATTTGAATTATCACAGTGCCAGAGAAAACATGATGCAAAACTGCTTGGGTTGCATAGTTTAATATATGATTTAAGAGGACTGTGCAAAATCCCATGGCCAATCCAGACTTTTCTTTCTGTTGACATCCAGCAGGAAGGGCTGTCATTGACTTTTGTGGAAGTAATCAATATAATTGCAGTTACAAATCACACCCTGTTCATCTTTTAACCATTTTGGAAGAGTTTCATCAAGCAGCTTGAAAGCACAGCTCCTACCTCTTGTTTTAGAAATCTGACTGAAAATATTCTTGGCCATGATGACAGATGATTATTTAACATAATTCCAAGGACTATGGCACAATGAAAATCAAAAGCTCTCTTCCAATACCAATCCATGACTGTTTTAAAAAAACTTGGCACAGGTCTCATCTCTTTTAAAAATAATAAAGAAAGAAAAATAAAAAGGGGGGGGGATATACAAAAGACACTTGAAGTTTCTGTAAGCAGCATATTGCCCCCCCCCCCAAAAAAACACACAGAAAAAAATCCCCTTAACTTAGAATCCTAGGATAGAATCAAAGAATCATAGAGAGTTGGAAGAGACCCCAAAGGCCATCCAGTCCATGCAGGAACACAGAATCAAAGCACCCCTGACAGATGGCCATCCAACTTCTGTTTAAAAACCTCCAAAGAAAGAGATGCCATCAAACTTCAAGGGAGTGTGTTCCACTTAAACAATCGACCCAAATTTCAAAAAGTTCTGTTATAAACATATTTAGGTTCAGAACTTCTTTCAAGGTATGCCTTCAGTAGAAAAAGAAGAAGCCTCTATCATACAGGTGGATTGACAGAAGCCATGGTGCTGAGTTTGCATGACTTGAGTCGAGCTGTTGATGTTGAGGGTTTCATGAAGTTCTCTTACTTATCAAAAGTCAACAAAAGCTAAAGCCAAGTTTACATCAATAACAACAAGTACTTATGTCCTTGGCCATAGTAGAATAGACAGGAATAGTTCAACACCTGAATTGTCCACACTCTGACACTATTAAAGCTTCATCCTAACCAAAATGCAGGTGCCCATAAATAGTTATTCATTCAGGGGTAGCTGTGTTGGCCATGTAGCAAAATAGAATAACATCAAAAATTTACAAAACAGTGATACCTTTATTCTCACAATCAAAATGCACAAAATACATAATGCAAGCTTTCAAAGCTCCAGTAGCTTCTTCATCAGGCAAAGGTTAAAAATCAAACATGAGATTTTTTTTGAAAAAAATATATATGGCGATGTTAGTTTGTTGTTGTTAACTGCCCTTGAGTTGATCTTGACCCCATGGCGACACTATGGATATCTCCAAGACCCCCTGTCTTCCACTGCCCTGCTTAGGTCCTGTAAACTTATACCCATAATCTCCTTAATAGAGTCCATCCATCTGGCATGTGTCCTTCCTCTCTTCCTACTTCCCTCCATCTTTCCCTGCATTATTGTCTTTTCCAATGAGTCCTTCCTTCTCATGATGTGTCCAAAATATGACAGCTTCAGTTTGGTCATATTGGCTTCCAGGGAGATTTCTGGATTGATTTGCTCTAGGACCTATTTGTTTGTCCTTTTGGCTGTCTATGGCATCCTCAGCACTCTTCTCCTGCACCACATCTCAAATGAATTCATTTTCTTCCTATCGTCTTTCTTAACTGCCCATCTCTCCCATCCATACATGGCAATAATAATAATAAATAATAAAAATTTATTTATATACCACTATTCCAAATTAGATCACAGCAGTGTACAGCAAGAAGTGATACAATATAAAACCCCGACATAACACGTATTACCGACAAAATAGTAACAACATCCCATTAGAAGTTACAAACTATCAAACTTACAGATAATTAAAACCACAAAAACAAAGCTAGCTGGATAAAAACATTTGTATATCAGGGGGAGAACAGCATAACATTAGGACACATGGGGGAAAGCTTGTGAGAAAAGAATGGTCTTAAGTTTCTTCCTAAAAAGATCTAGGGAGGTGACAGAGCGGAGCTCGTCAGGAAGGGAGTTCCAGATTTGCGGGGCCAAGGTAGAAAATGCCCTTTGTGAGGACGAGATATATCTCATCTTAGGAACCCTCAACAAATGCTTCCCGACCGATCTGAGAGTGCAGGGTGGATTATATGGGGAGAGGCGGTCCTCCAAGTACCCTGGGCCCAAGCCATTTAGGGCTTTATAGGTAATAACCAACACCTTGTATTGCACCTGGAAGCGAATAGGCAGCCAATGTAGATCTTGCAGGATAGGTGTTATATGGCTAGTCCTGGAGCATCCAGTGACCAACCTAGCTGCCATATTCTGTACTAATTGGAGCTTCCGGGTTTGGTACAAGGGTTGCCCCATGTAGAGTGCATTACAGAAATCCAACCGAGAGGTTACCTGTTTCAAGGTCCCCCTGGCCCAGGTAGGGTCGCAGCTGCCGTATCAGCTGAAGCTGGTAACAGATGCTCCTGACCGTCGCATCCACCTGAGAAGTCAGGTGGAGCGACGAGTCCAGAAGCACCTTCAGACTGCGAACTGAATCCCTCAAGGGGAGCGTGACCCCATTCAGGACAGATGGACAAATTTCCTTCCCCAGGCCCGGGGAGCCTATCACAAGTACTTCCGTTTTCTCTGGATTCAGACTGAGTCTGTTTTCCCTCATCCAGCCCATTACCGACTCTAAGCAGGCATTTTGAGGAGAGATGCCATCCCTAGTCACTGCATCAGTCGGAGACGCAGAGAAACATATTTGGGTGCCATCAGCATACTGATAACACCGCGCCCCGTGTCTCCGGATGATCTCTCCCAGAGGTTTCATGTAAATGTTAAATAGCATGGGGGACAAGATTGCTCCTTGAGGGACGCCAGATGTAAGCGCCCTCTTATTGGAACAACATTCCCCCAGCTGCCCCATCTGGAATCTGCCCGAGAGGTAGGAATGGAACACTGGATGCAGTGCCCCGATACCCAACCCTCGGTGTTCCGAAAGGAAAACATGGTCAACGTATCGAAAGCCGCTGAGATGTCCAAAAGCACTAACAGAACAATGGCTTGTATGATTCTAACTTTTGTGCTCAGTTGTATATATTTACATTTAGAATCTATCTTATTTTCTTTCATGGTTGTCTTCCTCATTCTTAATCTTCTTCTGATTTCCTGACTGCAGTCCCCACTTCTATCAATGGTATGAGAATATATTTTACTATTCACTATATCTTAGTTCCAGGTTATCTCTGTCTGGGAGTGCATGAAAGTGCCTTTAGTTTCACATGGTGAGGCCCCTCTCCACAAATAAAAACCCATGGGACCTCAGTTCCACAGTTTTCAATGGGGGTGCAATGACAAGAGACAATAGGGCTTGCAGTCTGCAATGGAAGCCCATGGAAGGGCTTAATCTGCAGATGGCAAGCCTGCATTGGGAGGAGTGGGTTTGTTTTCTTACACATGAGTAGTAGGACAGTATCCATTTCGAGGGGGGGGGGGGCAAAATGCATTCTGAAGAGGTTTTTTTTTTTTTTTTTGCTGTGTTTGTAATAATAGTTTATAAAAAAAAATCCCAATATTCATCAGAACCCTATGTAATCTTGTATTTATGACCATGCAGCAACTCCTCTGTGATAGATATCCGTGAAAATGACTTCTCTGCAATTTTATAGTTGAACATAATATAAATTATGCCAATTCATACACATTTTTAATTCAAATGTGGTTATGATCTGAGTACACTTTTAGGTGGATGTATTTTGTTTTACACACTGTAGGAGGAACACAAGTACTCTGAAGCTGATATTTCAGCATCTCACAGGGAGACACTCATAACATCCTCCATAAACAAAGTGCTTGAATATGAATGAAATTTAGTGGCTGATTACAGCTATACCTATGTCTGGTCCAAAAACATATGAATTGTAGCTACCTAGATGTAAAACAAAGACATTTTCAGAGCAGTTTTCAAACCCTAATTTTTGAGCTAGTGCAAAGTAGAAGTCAAAAGATTTACTGAATTTTACGATTACACATCTTGCAAACTCATGCTGAGGTAGAGTTCAGGAGTCAGATTATAGAATATCTAATTATTTCTTGAACATCTAGCAGCATGTTTAATTCCAGTGTATGCAAAGCAGATATCACAGGTCTGTAGTGAACTTCCTTCACCCTATGCTTCTTGGAAAAAATTTCCACCAAAACAGCAAACAGCTGCTGATCCTTTTATTTAATTCCAAAAGTTAAAGCATATAAGCTTTCTTTCTTCTGTTGTAATGGATTTCTGATTTTGTATGCTTCTTAAAAAGTCAGCAGGACTATGTAATATAGATTATTTTAAATGGCCTAGAAATGTGATACATAATTAGTTAAACAAAATGGGTTAAAGGGGATTAAACTAAAAATATCAGTACTTGGTTCAAAGTGGGACTCATGAATCCAAAGAAATAGTACTCAAATAGCAGATCATCTTTCATTGCATATTCCATGTTCTTTTTTGCCTTGGAAATAAGATGGCTGAGATGTCAGCATTCTACAAAGATACCTTTTCTGTACATCTTTTTCCTTTCCCCGTTTTCTAGAACTCATTCATGTGACACTGAACCAGCCAATTGATGAATCCAAAAATAGTGTTCCACAAAACTTAACATAGTCTACAGCACCCTAACTCTTCAGCTAATCACTGTAAAGATTATTTTATATAATATCTTAACATTCTTTCAGAGCATCTCTTATTTCTCATCTGCCAACCACTTTATTGCTCCCACTTGCACATAACAGACAATGTAAAAATTTATCAAATGATGGCTATCCCTTGGATTCACCTCTCCACGCACTGGAGAAGAATTAGGCCATTTGGAAAGTTCTTTCTATTTTAAATGTCAGTAATCTCAGGGGCCATATTTTAAACCTCACACCATTTTCTCTTCACAATCCAAGTCAGGAATTCCAAACAGTATTTCAAAGAATTAGGACATTTTCACCATAGAAAGGACTTCAGCTGAAGACCCATGCAAAATTGGAATGCCCTTGCTGACTGCAAGGGAGGAATGATGTTTTCTTCTGGAAGCCATGCTATTCTGCCAAGTCTCTAATCATGTGCATATTTCATATGGAGGAAAAGTCCACTGGAGGTGACATTAAAGCCCCTTGTTGATGCTGAACTTGACTTGTATCTTCCTGTCCTTGTATGTAAAATCATGGGGAATCATACTTACCGCTGATTTGGAAGTCAGGCATAATTTAAAAATGATTGTGGAAACAAGGCTTTAAAGTGACGAGTGGATTCTCATTATTGTTGTTGTGTTGTTGTTTGTTATTTGCGGGGGCATTATGGGCTGTGTGCAATACAGACTTTTGAACGGTCATTGTCTGAGGTTAGTTCAGCATTAACTGCCCATTCTTGGATTCATGGCTGCCTTGGGGGGGGGAAAATTGCATTTTGTCTTCAACTTTGTATGGAGACAATGAAAACAGACCTCTCTGGGCACCATTTTCTACTGAATAAATAGAACAAAAAGTTATTTCATGCAATGTTAAAGTTATTTTGTTAAATTTTGTTGTCTCATTCCAAGTTGTTTTCCAACTTACAATGAGTTAAAGGTGATTTTTTTTCCCCTAAGTAGACATTATACATTCAGTTTAAAAAATGAATCACACCCTGTTTTTATTTTACTGACAGCTAGATTTACCTGCAGTGCTGTAGTCTTCAAGTCATTTACTTATGGCAACCCAGTGAACCTGTCACAGGGTTTTCCTGGCAATATTAATCAGAGAGGGTTTGCTCTGCCTTTTTCTGAGGCGAGAGCATGACTTGCCTAGGTCACCCGTGAGTTTGATGGCTGAGGGGATTTGAATTGGGTCTCCAGAGTCATGGTCTAATGTGAAACTACTATGATGCCACACTGGCTCTTATATTTTTTCCTACTTATAATATTAATCTGAATAAAGCACTACTCCTCTATAACTAGTCCTAACTGTGACTTTTCTTTAAATATGGAAAAAATAATTCTGACAATTCCATCTCAGTTTAATTGAGTCACTGAGTGAATGTAATGAAAAGTTGTTAGTGGTCTCCAGGGAGGTGTTTAATGGGAAGGAAAGCAATTTTCACTCTATTATGTTGGTATAAATAAAAAGAACTTCCGATAAAAGCTCTATTGTCATAAGACTTTTTAGTGAAGTTACAAGCCGGTTCAAGAAATCTGTTATTTTATTAGAAATGACATTGAAATTTGAATATCTAGAAGCAAACAAGTAATTTTAAAATAATTTTTAAAGTAATTAAAGGTTGTATGTCCATGGTGTCCACCAGTACTGCTGACCTGTTTAACACAATGGGCAACTCTAATGTATTTGCTACAGAGAAGGGATAGAATGAATTTCTTCTATGAACAATTTAGCCAAACTGAGATGGGGTTGGGGGCATTTTAACAGCCAAGTCTCAAGATGTTCCTCTTGAGGCACGCGCTAAAGAGAAGCCCCATTACATGTCCCACCAACTTAACTTCCTAGGTGTTGGGACATGCAACAGGGTCTCCTATGAAAATTCAAATTTTTGGCAAGCCATCTGAGAGGAGGGGTCACTCAGAATCTTGGCCCAATTGTTATGGTCTTTTTAGGGCAAAAACCACATTTGACTTGAACTCAGAAGCAAATTGGAAGTTGGTGCAGTTCTTGCAGGACCGTTCTATATGATCTCTAAATCTAGGCACTGCATTTGGCAGCAATGATCCTTCAGTCACTCTATGATACTTTGCAGGAAGTGATAGTGTGTATTGTGTATCAGAGGAAAAGGAAAAGATTCAGTTTAGTATTTCTACAGCAACAATAACTCAATTGTGTGCCCCACTTCAGCAGACTTACTGAATACATGAATATATAGCCAACCCTAGGTAAGTTTCATCAATTCAGTGTTATCTATTCTATTTGACCAACATTTGGATTTACTCAGTAAGCAGCAAATGAAGGATTGTGGTGATGGATACATGCTTAGTACACACCCCGGGCAGATGAAGAACAAGAAGCCCTAACTTTTGTTTTTGCTTTATCCCCACCTTCACAATCTGAGATTGTGGTTTCCTTGATCAATCATATTGTGCACTATAATTCAAACAGCAATCAATCAAAAATGAGAAGTCTGCAAGTCTCTCATTCCCATAGAGCACAATGTAGTATGCACATACCATCTGTGTGCACCAAGAGAAAGAACTGAGTGTTGTTGTGACCTGTGGCAAACCTCATGCATGGGGACTATATATCTCATGTATCTGGATTTATACTGAAACGTGTTCTTCCATTTTTAGTTGAAATGAGAATATTGCTTATTTATGCTTTTATGTATAACATCAAATTAAGATGCCTGCCTTTGATAACTGTCAGTGAATCCAAAGAATTATAATCTCTTCTTGTCTCCTCAACGGAGCTGTGGTTCACAAATTTGAGGTAAGATCCCAATCAAATTTTTAAAAAATAAATTGTCTAATTAGAGTGAAATACTAAAAGCATGCAAGCATTGTCTCAGACTTGGCAAATGTCTTGATGAAATTTAGTAGGTGTTCTCAAAATTATATGCCAAAGGGATCATAGCACCTTTGAGAGTAACTGAACATCTGACAAGGTTGACCAAATCTATGAAATTTATGCTACAAGCTTTTTCTTGTTCAGCTAGTCTCAAATGAATCCTGGTGGTTTAGTGGTAAATGGCATTACTGCAACCATTCACAGTCACAAGGTTGTGAGTTCGATCCAGGCAGGGCTTCCAGGTCCCGCTCAGCCAACCATCCTTTTAATGGCCTGTTAACAGACTGCCAAAATAAACGGCTTCAGGTCTCTTTGGAGGTACAGTGGTGCCTCGGGTTACGAAATTAATTCGTTCCGCCATTCCTTTCGTAACCCAAAATTTCGAACCCGAACACTTTTCCGTTAGCACGGAAACCTATGCTGCACTTTGCAGCATTTGAATTTCGCGCCGAAATGAATTCGTACCCGAAAAATAATTTCGTAACCCGAACAGTTTTTGCCATCCAAACTTTTTCGTATCAGGAAATTCGTAACCCCGATCATTTTCGTATCGAAGCACCACTTTGTATGCTGGTTAAATGAGCCTGCATCCTAGGAATCCGGAAGCTGCACCAAAAGCTGCACTCCAGTGCTTAGGAATGGAGTGTGGCTTTGGCGCGACCTCCGGACTCTTAGGACCCATGCATCTTTAAATACGCAATACCCCAAAAGACTCGAAGGCAGCTTTAGTTTGTGGCAGTCTGTAACAGACCATGAGTGTAAAATAAGTACCCAGCTGTTGGGGCATTGGCTTACACATTTGTAAAAGACACTTAAGGAGTATTATTCACGTGATAAGTGGTATAAATGTACTTCCATTGATAAAGGTTGCTACAAGATCCCTTGCATGCTAATATTCCAGACTGACATGGCCTGTGCCTCTGAATTATAAAAATTATAAGGGTTTTTTGGTTCTTTGCTTTCTTCGGGTAGATACAACTTTGCTTATGCATATGGAATGCAACGACCGTCTTCATGGAGTTTATCACACCATGGAAGGAGCACGAAGGTGAATGAACGGAAGGGGCCTGGAACGATGGGGGACACATTTTACTTGCACACAAAAGTCCCGCACTCATGGCGTTCCGTTCCCCATCTGTTCCCCATCTGTCCCAGAGGGGGCGATATTTGAGAACTGTTTCAGAACAGTTAGCAAAATCGCAGTCCTCGGGGATGGATTGGGAATGAAGGGAAGGGAACGAGTGAGGGACTTCTGTGTGCAGTAAAATGTGTGCCCCACTCATTCGGTTCCCTTCCTAGCCCTTTAGACCATTGTCTGACCATGCCAGGAGCCTGTGCGATAACCCCATATGTGTATCAGAGATCTGAGTGGGAAAATTCACACTCTTCTCTCTCCGTAAACTGAGCTTAGTTTGAAAATGTAATTGCCATTCATACAACTGCCTTAGACATGACAGCTTGTTGCTTCGTAAATATCTATTGCTGCCAGTGATGTGGAATACTGGTAGCACAGAGTTCTATGCATGCAGTCAAGAGGGTGACTAAAAGGTAATTAATTAGGGTTTTCTTAATTGAAGTGGCCCATTAAATGGGTCTCCACAACATTCAAAGTCAACTGTACCAATCTGAATGCATCTCAGGGCTGAGGGGTGAGTGTGTATGTGTGTTGTGTTTTGCTCAGTTTTTTAATCTTGCTGACTAATTAGGCAAATCTCATGGTGAATTAGATTACGTGGAAACTCTCAAATATGTGAGATATTCACTTGTAAGTCAGGTTTAAGTGCACATGTAACCATGGCAGTTGAAATTTACCTCAAGGGGTTGGTAAAAGCAGCTCCAGCGGTAAGGTAGAATAGCCAAAATGAATATCAGAAAAAGCAAGAAAAATTTTGGATGCACACCTGAAAATCTGGTTATCATCAAATCTTCTCTTCCCAACCCATTGGCACTTGATTTGGAACTATCCAGTAATGCCAGAATTCAGTCACAATTTTTTTTGGTGAACTAAATCAGTTAAAAATGGATATTTTAAATGTTTCTATATTTGAGATGTTTGGAGTTCATTGGGGCTCAAGGAAGCAAAACCTTCTCACAAAAAGCTTGTATCCCTACTATCAGTTTTTGACCCCCCCCCGATTTTTCAAATACTCAGTGTAACTGTGGCACTAAGAGGACATCTTTGACTTAATGGTCTCATCCTGGTTGATCTGGATAAGTGTGAACTCTCACAATACACTCCTTGAATTTTGTCATGTTTTGTCAGTTGTAGTTTGATTGAATGTTCTTTACTCGATTATTTCTTTTCTTTGTTTGTGGCTGTTGTAGCATTTCTTGGATTTACAGTCTTTCAAAGGCTTGTAAAAACAGGGATGTGGTTTGATAAGGATCTTGTGGTCTGAAGGGCAAATTGTCTACACTGAGAGTTAAAAAAATTATATTGCTGATCTATAATGACGCACTATAAACTCTACTAAACTGATGCACTATAACTTCCTAAACACAAAATGATAGGAAGGATGAGCTATTGGTGTTGGTATAGGGAGGAGTAATAAAATAATAATATAATATAAATTTATTTATGCCGCTTAATCTCTAGGATCCAGTGGATTACACATAATGAAATACCTCAAGAGAATCTTAAATCCCAGATCCCCTCCCTCCCCCATCATAAAAATAGAATTAAAAAATTAATTAATTACATGCTAAAAAAGATTTCCAAGAAAAGTGTTAAAACTTTTAAAATGCAGTAATGGATTAAAATGAAATAAGTGTTTCAAGTGAGGTCCTGTAGACTAAAGATTATGGTGGGGTACCAGACTCCAGAAAGAGCATCAATGCCGCCTCTTTTTCGCATAACCCTGCCGCCGCATCCAAGCGCCGTGTGCTCCACACAAACACAGCCCGCTAAACCGCGCTCCTTTTTAGCCCCTGCTGCAAACTTCCTGTGTGCGCAAGGATGTCGCTGTGCCCACGCGCGCCCTGTGAAGGTGCGCCGGCAGTGATTCACACTGTGCACGCCCTGTAACAGCGCCGCACGCTGTGCGTCCTGCACTCCTAGGTTTTTGTGGGCATCTGGAAACAGCACCCCGCGCAACCCTAGCATGTCGCCAGGACGTCTAAGGGCCCATATTAAAGTGGCCAAGATAGGATATGGGAGAAACGGAGGAGTAAGTCAAGATGTCTAGTCTGGAAAGCATGCAGAAAGATCCATTTAATAGCCTTCTAAGGTTTCCAAGGTGGTAATCTGACGGATCTCATCCGGCAGGTCCACCAAGTCTAGGAGCGTTTCAGAAAAACGCCGGGGTCACGCAAGAGTCGAGTCCCTCTTCAATTGACAGAGAGGAGAGAAGGAACGAAGAAAGAACGAAAAAAGACAGAGTAAAGTTTACTTTTTTGTTCGATATTTGTGAATTAAAATGAAACTCACTTGCATTGGGATAAAATTCGCGCTGGTAGAGAATTCAAAAATAGACCCAGACAATGAATGTTTAATATTAAAAAACCACGGGAACAACAACAAATAGAAAATCTAACCATTGTCTCCAGCTGGAAAGTCCAATATTTATATTAAATTTTAAAAATATCCATTGTTTTCAGAGATTGCGTCACATTTGTTACTGGAGCACAGGGCATGGTTGGTTTACACATCCAAGTCCTTTTTCATAGCCTGCAATATTCTGTCTATAGTCGTTTCTCTTTTTCCAGACCCAAACATAGTCCTCCTGTTTCTGTCGTGATTTGTGTTTCCTTCAATAAAGATAATGAGCCACCAAAATAATATTTTTTTTCTATATTTCGTAGGTCCATTACCCTAATTGTTACTTGCATTTTTTATTTGCACCAGCAGTTTTGTTAAACAATATTTGATTTTCCAGTTCTCTTCTTCTCTTAATAGGTTTATATATATTCATATATATTATATATATTATTATTCACAAAATATTTCTGGTTTTCTTTTTTATGGAAAACAAGATTGGGTTGTAACTCTCTCTCTCTCTCTCTCTCTCTCCTCTCCTCTCTCCGTCTCTATATATATATATTAATAGATTATTGGTTTACAACCCAATCTTGTTTTTCCAATAAAACAGATATTTTGTTAAATAGTAGCTTAGGGATTAGACCTTAAAAATTAAGAACTCCACCTTTCCTGAAACAAAATTTTCATATGAAACCCCAAATAAAGCGTTTTTTTTTTTTGATAAGCATCAAGCAGCTTTCTTACTGGACAAAATCAGCTGGCAGTTGCTAGGTAAAAATATGTTTGTGGCCATATCTGTTCATAGCTATCAAGGCAGTATGGCAATCGGTTATGAACCGTTCTTGCAAACCATTTAGTAATGCCAACCCCTCACTCCATTATTCTCTTGTTTTTCATGCCCCCATCAATGACATAGTGATGGACTACAACTCTACTTGACCTATTTGGTGATTTTGCCAAGTCCTGCCTCACCTTAGGAAACATGGGTATAAGCCCTTCTGAACAAATCTTGTCAGAAAACCCATTATATGTTGCCATGAATCAGAAATGACTTGAGACACAACAATTTCCTTCCTTCCTTCCTCCTCCCTCCCTCCTCCTCCTCCCTTTTTCATGCCCATTGCTACCATTTACCTAACTGCACATCAATCGTGACTACTCCATTTACTAGGAGACGGCCTGAATCAACCCTGGTGGATTTAACAGGAGTAGGGGAGTGCTAGCACCATTTTCAGCCCGCAAAGCATCCCACTTCTGGGCAGCCCAGATTTCACCCCTCTCAATCTAGTTGTTTTATCAAGTTGGCTGGTCACCAGGATGAACACAAAAACCAATCTCTCATGGTATGCTTCTTTTTTTTAAAAAATCCCAATGTTTAGCCTTCCAAGCTTACCTAATTTTTCAATCTCCTATATTTGCCTCATCCCCTGTTATTTACAGTCATTTACATTTCCAGTTTGAGGGTAAGTCCCATATAACTGACTCTTTGGAATGAAAGGGTATGGTTTGAACACCTTTAAAATCAGCATATTACTTACTTTATGAATGTATTGGCAAATCCTTATAGGAGGTTATAGAGGGTTCTAGTCTCATACCTTTTAGTTACACGGAAATAACCTTCACTGACAAAACGATCTGCATATGAAATTACTTCTTTATTTTAGCACATGAACTCTTATACTACTTTGAATATAAAAAAATCATTTTCTAATCACATAACAGTTCCACTTTTTCTTTTTCTCTCTGTGCGCATTTTTCTCTTCCCACCAAGTCCTTTAGTGTTATCATTCTTGCAGACACATTTGCAGACTGCTGGTCAGGGATAACTGAAAAAAAGGTCAGGCAAATATCAGCACACTTAACAAATCTATTGCATGGGGTTTCATAGCATCCTTTCAGTTCACTGACAACCACTTTTATTACCATGCATTCAATTTTTAATAATTTAATTAGTATGTTCGCCCCTATATTATCATATAATCATTCTTCTTTCTTTCTTTCCGTCATCTTCCTTTTTCTTTCTTTCTCATAACAATAATTGCAAAGCACTATGATGGGGACAAAAAGCATGAAACCTTTGCCCGGCACACATCATTTCATAAGGTCTACATATACGTATCGACATCTAAAGACATTTTAAGAAGGGCATAAACAACGCCCATGTCCACTGTTAGTGCCCGGATTTCAGGATGATTCGAGCAAATGTTTGAGGGTTATTTGTTTGTTGTTTGTTCATTATAATTAACTGAAATGAAGGGATAGAAGAAAAACGAAAGAAGAAAAAAAAAGAAAGAAAGCTGTGTGATTTAGTGCTGGAGAAAGTTGTGGAGTACCATGGCACCAATGATAAACAAATGTCCTAGAACTTTTCAAGCCTGAGTCCTTCCCTGAACCATATACTACATTGAGGCTTTTCTCTTTGGCCACATGAGAAGGGCTGAGTCATTTACAAACCTAGTAGCAGAGGGACAGGAAGAGAGGCGGCCATATATCTAATGCTGCGTTTAGAAATGGCCAAAGGCCCGAACTAGACCTGAGCAGAGCAGTTGGACAGATCTTGGAGAGATCTCATCCACAGGGTTGCAGGGATAACAAAAAAAGATGGCCTGTATCTCTGTGGAACCCCTTCCTTAAAACAGTGAGTCACTGGACCTTTTTGCTCCTGCCTCTGTGTGGACAGAACAACACTATGGCAGGGAAAACCATGCAATGAGCCATTAGATGTGCCCTTACAGTCTGTGACAACCACCCTACTATAGCATGCACAGTGCATTTCTGTTTTTGCATCTATTGTTTTTAATTTTTTTCAAAAAAAAAAAAATAGCCACTATAATTGTAGTATCCTGAGTGTAAAGTAAGGACTTTGGAGATACATTTTCAGATGCCATTATTGAACCTTTAATTTTCAGTTTTATTTTCCCTTCAGCCACACATGCCTGCCCACTCTTCATATGCCCAGAATAAACAAACTGTTGCCCCTCTGCTGTAGGTGAACAACATGATTTATACGGCTAGTAAATACACTGGAATCAAAAGAAGAGAAAGGAAAAATCCAGTGAGGGATTTAACTGCATATTATTTCACGGCCTTTAAAACCTATTGACAATGCCTTCATAGTTTTTTTCTAGGTAAAATACGCAGAGATGGTGTTGCCAGTTCCTTTCTCTGAAATAAGCATACGCACCTGGTTTCTTTGATCTCCATTGAGGTAGAACCAGGCTGACTTCTGCTTGCTCAGATAGATGGGATCTGGTGCTTTTAACGTATTTATGTTTGTCCTTGTATAAAAAGTTCAAACTTAGCCCTTCAGGACCTGCTACTATACAGCAGGAGTGGGCAATGTGGCTTGCCAGGGCTTCTGGCACCCCTCATCGAGCTGCTACACAAGAAAGCCCAATTAAAAAAAAAATCAGAATGGCCAGAAGCCACTTCTGATTTTTGAAAGCCTGGTTTTTAAACTTAAATATGCAGAGGCCTTGCAATCTGTTAAAAGGTGAATCCTTCCTGGAGGCTTCCATGGTCATTTGTTCTTTTGTGAGACAAGAAAGATCCACCGGCATCCGGTGGGTGAGGAATGGGGCGCCCCAAAGGCCCTTGGAAGATACACCCAATCAAGGCTCACTTGCAATCCCTGTGATCATTTTTTATTTATTTATTTATTGCAATCTTTGAATAATTGGCGACTGGGATCCTTAAAATTCCCTTGGTCAAAAAATTGAGTTGAGCAACTTGATAAATTTTCTGAGCTTTTCCCCACAGACCCGGCATTACCTCTGCTCTTTCAGAGAACCATCTTCTCTGCACAAGCAAATAAATGTCCACCCATCATCCTCTCATTGGGTGTCTGGATAGGCGAGACCATTTGCTTCAGTTCTGTGTGAACAGTCTGGCTATATCTGGCCCATCACCTTAACATGATCTATACACACCCTTAAAGAAAGTTACCCGTCTCTGGATCTTCCCAGCAAATCTGAGCCCTCCATAGATGCCCAAGGCTCTTTTATTAAGGTTTTCCTGCTGTGCCACTAGGCACAGCTCTGCCAAGGACTACTCCCTCTGTTTCAAGATGTGGCCCGCCCATGTGATTGAGCTGGGTACCTCATTTCCATCTCAGAGGAGACCAGGCATCACAGAATGTGTGTGTGAACAGCCCCCGTGTGAAACAACAGCCCCACCAGCTGCCTCCGTAAGTATTCTGCTTGTACGACCCAGCCCTAGTTCAAATTGCTTCTGTTCATAAAAGAAACTGTCCATTAACCAACTGTCATTGCTGTCATCAAATAAATTACAGACACACTCATGAAAAAAAATAAAAATGGGGAGCTCTTAGGTGTATGTGGGACTGTGTCTCCTTTAATACTGGCGCATTGTAGGATCCTCTTTCTTTGGAGTTCCATTCAATTTTGAGTCTGACTCAGTAGTCCGCCAAGCTATACAATTTAAACACATGAATGAACATCTGAGAAGAGACGCAGGTGTGTTGTTATTGTGTTGTTTTTAAAAAGAAGAAACTAAGAAGTTTTATTTTAGTTACCTTGAGAAAAGGCAGAGTTTTTCATTTAAATGTTACTAACACTGTAATATTTTTTCATCTTGAACTAAATTGTACTATAAAAGTATTCCCAGGTCTTAACTTTGTATATCTGGGAAGAATATACCTCCCAATCGCTGGAACCTATTGGTGAGCTATTAAAGGGATTATTTTAAGTAATCCTTAGGCTATAAACAATTTCATTCCTCTCTCAATACTGAGGTTCTCCATTTCTCAAACTCATGTTTCTCTCTCCCAAATTAACCATTACCATCTTTTGGAAGTATAGTGCTTGATTCTTCAGTGCGCAAATTTCCTTTTAATTTTTAAAGATGTAAATAAATATAGCCAGTTCCTTACTTTCAGTTTCCAGTTTTAACTAGAAATATGGCTTCTGTTTTATTCCTTCCTTCTTTCTTTTTTAATATTTGTAACATGAGATATTTTTCATTTCCTTTTTCTCTGAATTAGAACCGTTTTGGTACAATCTAAACAAATGGCACAAAGACACTGTGTATCAAATCCTTGACCATATGATTTTTAGCTGATACATATAGATATATTAAGAAGAGCGAAAGCGGTCATATCCTGCCTGTACAGTAAGTGTAAAAGTTCTATTTAATAGATTTGGCATGATAACTTTCCATTGATTTCAAGAATTTTGCTTACATTTTATGCCTGAAATTATGATTGAGTTTAAAAGTTCATTTTTAACTCCCATGACCACCCACTTAACGGAGCATGAAGGGAACACAGTGCTTGGTTCCGCATTCCAAAGAGACTCTAAGAGTTAACTACCTCACCAAGTTTCTTCATAGAACTATCCAACATTTACAGGACAATTGATCAATTTCAGGCCCTTTTTACCCAGGCTTCAATTTGGATGTTGAAAAAGTGAATTTTTCCATTTTTAGTGAAATCAACGTGGGGATTTGTGCCCATAGTTACATCAGTGTGGATCAGAGGGGAGAAGTTCTGAAATACATTCATTTTGCAGCCATGGGCCATGCATACTGTGATTTATCCAACGAGTGAGTTTCAAAAGGAACTGTGTGATCGTTCTCCTGAACCATCTCAGTGGATATGATGATTGTGTAGACATTGAACCTTGTGGTTACTGTGAATCAAATTACGAAACCCTAAGCGGATTTTCCTATCGTGTAGACACACCCTATGTTGCACAAGGACCTGTTCTAGCTTGTATCTATGTAAAGTGGAACCTTCGCCAAATGTAGCATGTGTCTACATTTCTCCTCTTCCATCACACAAGAGGAATTATTTCTTTCAACATTAGGCATGTCCCCAACTTTTCAGGCTACCACCCCCTTCCTTTTGGTACAACCCTAGTGCCCCCCCCCCCCATACTTTATTTTTTTTTAATTATGTCACTATTCTACTCCAATTGAAAACAAACCTTCTCAATCTCCTGCTCCCTTTGCACGGTCACCATGGGTCAGCACTGAACAGCTGCTCAGTGACGCAGAGGTCTCACTTAACCAGCCTTGTGCAAAGGCCAGTATAGGTGAAGGCTTCATTCATGGTCCTGCTCACCCGCTGCTCATCACACGTTTCACTTTGCATCCATCACCTTGGAGCAGCAACTGAGTGCTGCTGATCAGCAACTCTGAAACCTCTCACTTGTTCAGCCTTGCAGGAAAGGCAGCCATGGGGAGCTTCTTGCTGCCAACTTTTGTTCAGTCCCTCCCCCCCTTGCATTTGGGTCACCTTGTGCATCAACAAGCATCTGCTAAGCAGCAGCCAGACCCGGCATGCAAAGGCAGTGTGTGAGAGAGGCTATATGTAGCTTGATGGTTTGCTTGCCGCTGCTCCCCTTTTGCACCGGTGACCCTGGGAGCAGCAACTTGAGGCTCAAGCAGTGAATGAGAAACCTCTCACCTGAGCTTTGCCAGCATAGGCTCTTGTCTCTGTTTCGCCAGCTCTCAGTACTTCTCCCAAGTGGACCTTGTGCCAAGAAGAAGTTTCTCCCAGTGAAAAACCTCCCCCCCCCCCGCAAACATTACAAACTTGCTTCTTCAGCTACCTCTTCTTCTCTCAACCTGTTCTGTTAAAGAAAAAGGGCCAACCTACCAGCAAGTCCCCTGTCAAGCTTATTCCTAAATTGAAAGCTCCTTTTAGGCGTCTCTTCTCCCTAACACCACAATGCTCGACTCTCCGCTCCAGTCATTAGTCCCAATGGTCCACTGCACCCAAAATGAGCCTGTGCCCAAGCCCTCACAGAGTTTCCAAACTGCCACCCACCACTACTTTCGAAGATGTAGCTAAGGGATGAGCTCACTTGGCAGTGAAGAGGCCGAATTGCTGCTTGATGGGTTCTGGTCACGGCTCCCTTTTGCCCTGGTGACCCGGTGCACCATACCAAATGATAACAAGGCTGACCACCACTAAAAATTGCTGACCACCACACAAAATGATAGCAAGCCTGCACAATGTTTTTTCCCCTAAGAAGGGAATTTTTTTCGTGCACATTCATCCCCACCATTATAGGGCTGCCTACAGCAAGATGGGAGAACCTAATGATGATAATGTTCATATTCCAGCCAGTCTTGCACTCATTATCTGTGTTTCTTTAAAATAAAAGGGGGGGGTGTCATATTTACTGTATCTGATGTCCTCTATAGTTGCCCCGTAATATTAGTTTTGGCAGTGTCTTCTCTCCGTTTCTTTCCAGTACTATCTCTTCCCCCGGGTCACGCACAAAGAACAAGGATGATTTGCACAGCATTTCTAAACTTTAGTTTGCCATTTCACAGTGGTGGGTTAAAATCGAAACCTCTTCGCTTCTTGCCAAGAGCTCATACATTCCTCCCAAAGATAAACATCTTGCTTCATTATCTCTTTCATTCTAACATTGTTTTCTGATGAATGAATAAACCTACCACAGGTTTCTTTCATTCCGATTGCTTGCAAATTTGTAGACTAATATCAAGGCATTAAGAAAATAAAGAATGAGGTCTTTGCAATAGGAGACACTTTGACCTGGGGTCTCGAAAAATAAATAACAATGTAAAAAAATGAAGCCCATAAACATTAGGAAGATGGATAGTTACATATTGCTGCATATCTCTGTTTAATAATATTTATATTTCATTCCTGTGCTAAGAAAACGCTTATTACCCAAGCAGCCAGTCGTAAACAGCCATGTGAACGATTGCATCCTTGTTTGGGTATTGATAATGAATAGTTTACCATCCCTTTTTATGGAAAATACCAGATGTATAAAACCTATTATCAACCCTCGCTTTGCAGACATCAGCTCAGTACCGCTATTAAAGAATAAATGGGATAAGGGGGGGTGGGAGGAAATCAGAGAATTAGCCAAGCGTTCACCATGTGGCACATTGCTTGAAGGGACTAGAGGGAATGGGGGAAATCGAAGCATTGTATTCCATGTTCGTTCTTCTGAGCCAAGATTAAAGTCTCATGTCACTATGCAGCCCCATTTGCTTGTGGTCATATTGCAGAGTACTTTAAACCCTCCTTTTTGGGCAATGATATCAAGCATCAGCCTGCCGCCCCTCACCTTCTTAGCTGCATTCCCTTCACCTTCCTCACTATCACATTTCACTTTGAATTCCCCTTGTCTATGTGAAGGTACAGGCAATTTGCCTTCTGTGCACTAGAACTTACTTATTGTTAATTTTCCTCTTTTTCCTGAAGCTAGATGGGACACGGAGGAAATCAACCAAAGGCGCTGATGAATGCATGTTCAGTTTTATTTGGCAGCCGTGGGGATGCAGAGCTTTGTGTGTGGTGTGAGACACACAACACATACAGAGACATTGAGAAAGAAGAGAGAGCATACTTTTTATGTCACATATTTTAATTTCTTTGATGCCCTATACCTCTACGTAGGTATTAAAAAGAGGGGGGGAAGGAAAAAAGGAAAAGAAAGTGCACAGACATGTATCCCAGATTTAAGATATGTCCTGGAATTACTTGTCTAAGGCAGGGTGTTCACCTTCTGGCCTCCAGAGACGGTTGGTCCTTCATAACATGCCTCTGTGCCATTGCTAAGTCTGTGTTTTTTATATATTTTTTTTATTTTATATGCGATCTTTCTCTCAGAGTGGGACACAGAGCTTCATGGAAGGAAATCAATTAGATCTACTAGTGCATTTTAAAAATTAAAAGTTGTATAAAATGTATGCATGTTTTTAAAACATACCAAAGTTAAAAAATAAAAAACTCACACCTCAATTTTAAAAGCCCCTGGTGCAGTTACATGTTGTTGTGTTTGTTGTTGTTATTGTTGTGACTCTCGTTCTGATGATGGCAACCCTAAGGTGTACCTCACAAAGTTTTGTTGCAAGATTTGCCATTGTTTCTCCTGAGCTGAGAAATGTGATTCCCAATGTTCACCCCTAGTCGGTTTCATGACCAGGGGGAAATCAACCCAGCGTTTCCAACTGTAGACAGCACTGAAACAGTACAACCACACTGCTAAATGTTAAACAAACAACAAACAAACAAACCAAAAAGGTTGCCTGTTGCAAAGAAGCAGGAAGGGGCCCAGCCTACCTCCAGCAGACAGAGTTCCCAAGTTGGGAGCAGTCACTGATGTGATGTGGTGGAACCACGAAAGCCTTCTCCTGAAGATCTTAGAGTTCTTGCAGGTTCATAAGAGTTGATGGTTTTGTATAGCTGGCTAAAAACCTGTTTTGCTGACAGTTCCTTCTTTTACTAAATTACTGTGGTAGGTCTTCAGCTTCTGTCATGTTATCTGGGAGATGGGAATGTTGAAGATGTGATGAATCATGGATCTTATGGAACAATTAAGCAAATTGTACCCTAGGAAACAATGATAAAAGTGTGGCAACCCTCTGCCTTAAACAGACTGTTTCTATATCAAACATAACTGACATCCCTTTTGCCAGCAGGCAAATTCTTTCTGAATAATGCTACATTTTATCATTCAGTATCAGATTTGGGTATGCACTGTTTCTGACTGGTGACTCAGTGCTCTGTGGCATAATATTTTTTTTCCTCTACAGGATCAAGATTGGGTTTAAGCATGAAAGCTATTTGCAATTCTGTTCCATTTTATTTGCTTTAAATACTTGTATCAACAGACTGATCCATTGTTCTCTTAAGCAATCACCCAGCCCTTATTTTATGAAGGAATAAGTTTTTGGTTTCAGGTAAAGAAAAGGATGTTGAAGCAAACCAGTTTGGACATATGTAGTGAAGATCCAGGTTGATCTCTTATTACTTTGCCACTTCTCATACTAGAATCCTAATGAAAAAGTGATAGCACGGCATGGATGATTGATCATATCTACTCAGGCTGGTAAACTTTAGACATTTTGAACTGCACTTTCAGACGGTCCATATCCCACTGACTTTAATAAACGTAGTTTTAAATTTTATAGCTCAATATCAACTACAAAAATCGATATACAATAATGTTAGATTCTGGCGGCACATCAAACTTGAAAACCTGTATATTTCTAAAACTCATTTTTCTCTTGAATATACACAAACTGATTATTTAACGCAGCGGAAGTAACTGATTACAAAATTAGTACTTGCAATTAGTTTGCTTTTTTTTTCCAATCTAAAGTAGACTAATTTCACACATGATCTAATTGACAAGCAATAATCCCAGACTTTAGGGGAAAATAAATGTAGTGGGCCCCCATAGTTATGGGGGCAAAGGGCTACAAATGGTGAAAAATTATCACATGATTCAACCACTGTCCCATTCCCTGGTCTTAACTATTGCCCTATGTGAGGTTTGTGTTGTTGTTGTTGATGTGATGACATCAAGTGGAGAAGAGGCCATTTTATACAGGGCCACAGTTTTGAAGCATCCACATTTTTTTAAAAGTAGGGTATAAAAAAATAACTAGATGAAAAAAATAAAATAAATAGTTGAGAACCAGGAAGGATTGTATAGCTAATTTAAGACACGACCTGTTGATTGCAAGATCAACACTTGCATTTTGAGGCCCGGTGCTGCATGATGTTAGAGCTCCATCACTATCCCAGTTTCTGCCCACCTAGCAGTCGAGCCATGCAAAATGCAAATAGATAATAGGTACCACTTGGTGAAAGCAAGAGTGTTCGTGCATCATCTGGCGCAGGCCCACCCAGTAGTATCTCACAATGCTGACCTCTTTGATAGTAACGGAGATGGCACCGTCCCCCAGTGGTCAGACATGACTTGACAACCTTGTCACAAGGGAATAGTGTTACTTCCCTTAAAGAATTCATTCATTTTAACTGAGACAGTAACTACTGATTGAGCCTTGCAACCATAACTGTAATATTTTAAAATACTTCAGAAGTGGTATTTCTCTAAATTGATGTATGTACAGTTTATACTAAGTGCATATTTTGGTCAAATGCACATACTCTCCCTAGGAACCAGTCTTGACCGAAATTGGAATCTATTTACTCCCGTTAATTTATTCTGCTAGTTTGTGACGTCCAAACTACCTTGCTTTTTGGGGGACCTGCCAAGATCTACTGACTGTTTTTATACTTGATTTTCGGTTTACCATCTGAACCTAATCCTATAAAGAAACCTCCTCTGTCTAGTGAGTTGTAACATTACTGTTCCTACCACAGTTTAGTATTCATTTAGAATCAACAGCTGAGTGGTATATCAAACAACGAAGTGCAATACGAACCACTACCACTACATAGCAAGAATTAGCCAAATACAGATGTGGCAAGATAGCAGTAAGACGGGGTCTAATCTGCCACTGGCAATAATGGGTTTGACACTGCTTGACTGGCTCATGATGTGGAATCCTGGGATTGTAGTTAGTTGTGGCCAAGAACTCTCTGTCCAAAAACTGAATCTCCAAAACTACAATCCACAGAATTCCAATATCACAATTCTTAATGAATATGATATAACTTCTGTGACTGGATTTTACCACCATCACAATTGGATATAGGTGGCAAAGGGATAACAGGAACTCAGAGAAAGCAGATTAGGTGACAAATGCAAAAGACCCTTATCCCTAACTCAAAGATAGGATGGTAACATGCTGTTTTTTGTATGGATCTTGAATAGTCTAAGGAGGAGAGGGCAATGAGATATAGGATAATGATGACGGTGACAGATGATACTGACTTCAAATGTTTGTTTTTTGTTCCTTTTTTTCTTTTCGTTTTATAACATGTGGAGCAAATTTACCTTAGGCTTCTCTAGATTGATGTGGATTGGATCTAGTGACCTTCAGATTCACACACCTACAAACCTGTCTAGACCATAAACAGTGTACTTGTTTATTGTAGTGTGTTTCAAATCCGTGCTCATTTCCATATGCACAATGCGTGAGAATAGAGATTCCAAAATGTGTATTTAATACATATCAAATGTTTTCCCTGCTGTATTAATCACAAGATGATGGGGAAACAACTGAATGGATTTATATATGGACTGATTGGAAAATGTCAGCAGAGCAAAGGCAGGGTCAGATGCACAAAACAATGGAAAGAAAAGGCTGGGAAGCTAGCAATAACCAAATGGAAAGACAAAAGAGTGGAATCATAGTCGTTCTGAGATGAGAAGTTTGAAGTTGACAGAAGACAGATTAAGAGAGATCAGGAAAAGGAAATGAGAGAAAATAGGATCACCCAAACAATGAAAAAAATTGGTTGGCCCTGGTGGGCGCAGTGGTTTAAATGCTTGTACTGCGGCAATTTGCTCAAGACACAAGGTGCGAGTTACAGACCAGCAAAAGGCCCAAGCTCGACGCAGCTTGCATCCGTCCGAGGGTCGCTAAAAATGAGTACTCCCAGACATGTTGGGGGCAAATTAGCTTACTTGGCTAATTAGCTTACGATGCTGTTTCACACACCGCTATGATCTTTGGAATAGCGGATATAAATAAAACAAATTATAGTATTCATTATATGAAGTGTAAGTACTTGGTAATGCACCATCGAAATACAACATCATACCAATGACTCACTGTGTTTTCACAGCTACTCATGTCACATGCATCGGTTAAAAGTCAACATTCCTCCCTGCAAGGAAGTAAATGCAACTTAACCAGAATCAGCACTAAACATAATACAGACCATAATAACTGGCTTGAAATGTGTGTCCTGGGGTTTCAGATGATTGTCAGAAGCTGCTACAAGCAATTTAATAGTTTGTGGGCCTGGAAGCTAAGCCAAGTATGTTGTTTTAATAAATTTCTCTAGATTAAATTACATGGTTCAAATGTTGTATACATTGGCATAACTCTGCCACTGCCACGTTATGTTTGTGGCTTGCAGCTGTCCTGAAACTAATGTTATGGGTGTTTCTGTTTAGGGAGGAATCTTGATCATTAACAGACACTTATTTAGCTTAACAATTTCCCATGCCTTTAGTCTCCTTAGCTTTCTCTGGCCTCATTCAGTTCCACTACTAGTTGCGGGACTATATGAGAGAACAAATATGCCCATTTATAATTATAACATAACTATTAGACGGGTGGTGCAACACACCTCAAGACTCTTTAGAGCGGATGGCACTTTTTTTCGTTCTCTGGTTTCACTGTCCCATAGTAGCGCGCTCGTCTAGATTGCGACAGAGACATAGCAGTCTGTGGCACTGGGGTCAAGGGCCTCTCTGTTCACCGTGACTCATGATATTGAATTGATACTAACAAGGAGTTGATAAGGACCAGAACTAATGGGGTAAGTTTTAAACTTTACAAAAAATACATGTGCGCTAACCATCTGAAAGAGTTGAGCGGCTGGTTGTGATCTGAGGCCATGGAAGGAGAAGCCCTGAGTTCCACATTCAGAGAAACTCATCTATTTTTCATCTATATTTTTGCCCAGTGGGAGCTTCTTCGTCATCCACCAAGGTAGCAAAGCTATACGTAATAAATTATTTCTACAATACTTTCATTCTTTATCACTTTTGTATGAAACTGTCTATTTCACCACTTGCTGCATTGCTATGAAGAAGAACCCCACATCCACTTTGTGGTTCATACTCAATGTTTTTTGGTTTTCAGTTATTTTTAATGTTATGGCTAAGAGATACTACTTTGCTATGGGTTTACAAAAGGGACTTGAAAAACAGCAAAGGGCAAATGTAGAGAAAATGAGCAAATAAAATTTACTTATGTAGAAAAATATAATAACGTGAAAGCAAATATGTGGCTGGATCCATAGGCACTGGTGATTGCTATAAGGATTTGAGATAATTAGTTCTGGGCTACAGATGTGGACAAGAACAAACCGTACGTCCATAATCTTTAAGTGTGTTATACAGTCAGGCATATGACAGCCAGCTATGGTTGCCCATCCAGCGATACCATATTTTGGACTAGTCTGTCTCTTTTAAGCGTTTCTTCTAATCACCACACACACA
>NC_056523.1:238179249-238179948 GCF_019175285.1 Sceloporus undulatus
ACCACTATTCCAAATTAGATCACAGCAGTGTACAGCAAGAAGTGATAACAATATAAAACCCCGACATAACACGTATTACCAACAAAATAGTAAAAACATCCCATTAGAAGTTACAAACTATCAAACTTACAGATAATTAAAACCACAAAAACAAAGCTAGCTGGATAAAAACATTTGTATATCAGGGGGAGAACAGCATAACATTAGGACACATGGGGGAAAGCTTGTGAGAAAAGAAAGGTCTTAAGTTTCTTCCTAAAAAGATCTAGGGAGGTGACAGAGCGGAGTTCGTCAGGAAGGGAGTTCCAGATTTGCGGGGCCAAGGTAGAAAATGCCCTTTGTGAGGACGAGATATATCTCATCTTAGGAACCCTCAACAAATGCTTCCCGGCCGATCTGAGAGTGCGGGGTGGATTATATGGGGAGAGGCGGTCCTCCAAGTACCCTGGGCCCAAGCCATTTAGGGCTCTATAGGTAATAACCAACACCTTGTATTGCGCCTGGAAGCGAATAGGCAGCCAATGTAGATCTTGCAGGATAGGTGTTATATGGCTAGTCCTGGAGCATCCAGTGACCAACCTAGCTGCCATATTCTGTACTAATTGGAGCTTCCGGGTTTGGTATAAGGGTTGCCCCATGTAGAGCGCATTACAGAAATCCAACCGAGAGGTTACCAGAGCATGTACCACTGTTTCAAGT
>NC_056523.1:238180048-238206425 GCF_019175285.1 Sceloporus undulatus
TTCCGGGTTTGGTATAAGGGTTGCCCCATGTAGAGCGCATTACAGAAATCCAACCGAGAGGTTACCAGAGCATGTACCACTGTTTCAAGGTCCCCCTGGCCCAGGTAGGGTCGCAGCTGCTGTATCAGCTGAAGCTGGTAACAGATGCTCCTGACCGTCGCATCCACCTGAGAAGTCAGGTGGAGCGACGAGTCCAGAAGCACCCCCAGACTGCGAACTGAATCCCTCAAGGGGAGTGTGACCCCATTCAGGACAGGTGGACAAATTTCCTTCCCCGGGCCCGGGGAGCCTATCACAAGTACTTCCGTTTTCTCTGGATTCAGACTGAGTCTGTTTTCCCTCATCCAGCCCATTACCGACTCTAAGCAGGCATTTTGAGGAGAGATGCCATCCCTAGTCACTGCATCAGTTGGAGACGCAGAGAAACATATTTGGGTGCCATCAGCATACTGATAACACCGTGCCCCGTGTCTCCGGATGATCTCTCCCAGAGGTTTCATGTAAATGTTAAATAGCATGGGGGACAAGATTGCTCCTTGAGGGACGCCAGATGTAAGTGCCCTCTTATTGGAACAACAGTCCCCCAGCTGCCCCATCTGGAATCTGCCCGAGAGGTAGGAATGGAACCACTGGAGTGCAGTGCCCCCAATACCCAACTCCCTCAGGTGTTCCAGAAGGAAACCATGGTCAACGGTATCGAAAGTCGCTGAGATGTCCAAAAGCACTAACAGGGAATACAATGGCTTGTATGATTCTAACTTTTGTGCTCAGTTGTATATCTTTACATTTTAGAATCTATCTTATTTCTTTCATGGTTGTCTTCCTCATTCTTAATCTTCTTCTGATTTCCTGACTGCAGTCCCCACTTCTATCAATGGTATGAGAATATATTTTAATATTTCTACTATATCTTAGTTCCAGGTTATCTCTGTCTGGGAGTGCTGTGACAGTTGGCCTTTAGTTTCCATGGTGAGGCCCCTCTCCACAAATAAAAAAACCCATGGGACCTCAAGTTCCACAGTTTTCAATGGGAGTGCAATGACAGAGACAATAGGGCTTGCAGTCTGCAGATGGAAAGCCCATGGAAGGGCTTAAATCTGCAGATGGCAAGCCTGCAGTTGGGGGGAGTGGGTTGTGTTTCCTTACACTGAGTAGTAGGACAGTATCCATTTCAGAGGGGGGGGGGGGGAAATGCATTCTGAAGAGTTGTTTTTGCTGTGTTTGTAATAATAGGTTTATTTAAAAAAATCCCAATATTCATCAGAACCCCTATGTAATCTTGTATTTATGACCTATGCAGCAACTCCTCTGTGATAGATATTCCGTGACAAATGACTTCTCTGCAATTTTATTAGTTTGAACATAATAGTAAATTATGCCAATTCATACACATTTTTAATTCAAATGTGGTTATGATTCCTGAGTACACTTTTAGGTGGATGTATTTTTGTTTACATCACTGTAGGAGGAACACAAGTACTCTGAAGCTGATATTTCAGCATCTCACAGGGAGACACTTCATAACATTCCTCCATAAACAAAGTGCTTGAATATGAATGAAATTTAGTGGCTGATTACAGCTATACCTATGTCTGGTCCAAAAACATATGAATTGTAGCTACCTAGATGTAAAACAAAGACATTTTCAGAGCAGTTTTCAAACCCTATATTTTGAGCTAGTGCAAAGTAGAAGTCAAAAGATTTACTGAATTTTACGATTACACATCTTGCAAACTCATGCTGAGGTAGAGTTCAGGGAGTCAGATTATAGAATATCTAATTATTTCTTGAACATCTACAGCATGTTGTAATTCCAGTGTATGCAAAGCAGATATCACAGGTCTGTAGTGAACTTCCTTCACCCTATGCTTCTTGGAAAAAATTTCCACCAAAACAGCAAACAGCTGCTGATCCTTTATTTAATTCCAAAAGTTAAAGCATATAGCAGCTTTCTTGTGTTGTAATGGATTTCTGATTTTGTATGCTTCTTAAAAATGTCAGCAGGATCATGTATTAATATAGATTATTTTAAAATGGCCTAGAAATGTGATACATAATTATTTAAACAAATTGGTTAAAGGGGGATTAAACTTAAAAATATCAGTACTTGGTTCAAAGTAGGACTCATGAATCCAAAGAAATAGTACGTCAAATATGTAGATCATCTTTCATTGCAATATTCCATGTTTCTTTTGCCTTGGAAATAAGATGGCTGAGATGTCAGCATTCTACAAAGATACCTTTTCTGTACATCTTTTCCTTTCCTGCTTTTCTAGAACTCATTCATGTGTAGCATCTGAAGCCAGCCAATTGATGAATCCCAATAAATAGTGTTCCACTATAAATCTTTAAACATGTCTACAGCACCCTAACTCTTCATGCTAATCACTGTAAAGATATTTTTATATCATATCTTAACATCTTTCAGAGCATCTCTTATTTCTCAATCTGCCAACCACTTTATTGCTCCCACTTGCACTATAACAGACAATGTAAAAATTTATTTCAAATGATGGCAGTATCCCTTGGATTCACCTCTCCACGCACTGGAGAAGAATTAGGCCATGTGGAAAGTTCTTTCTTATTTTAAATGTCAGGTAATCTCAGGGGCCATATTTTAAACCTTCACACCATTTTCTCTTCACAAATCCCAAGTCAGGAATTCCAAACAGTATTATCAAAGAATTAGGACATTTTTCACCATAGAAAGGACTTCAGCTGAAGACCCATGCAAAATTGGAATGCACCTTGCTGACATGCAAGGGAGGAATGATGTTTTCTTCTGGAAGCCATGCTATTCTGCCAAGTCTCTAATCATGTGCATATTTCATATGGAATGGAAAAGTCCACTGGAGGTGACATTAAAGCCCCTTGTTGATGCTGAGACTTGACTTGTATCTTCCTGTCCTTGTATGTAAAATCATGGGGAAATCATACTTACCACTGTGATATGGAAGTCAGGCATAATGTAATAAAAATGATTGTGGAAACAAGAAGCTTTAAAGTGACTAGGTGGATTCTCATTATTGTTGTTGTTGTTGTTGTTATTGTTATTTTGAGAGGGGCAGTATGGGCTGTGTGCAATACAGACTTTTGAACAGTCATTGTCTGAGGTTAGTTCAGCATTAACTGCCCATTCTTGGATTCATGGCTGCCTTGGGGGGGGGGGGGGAAATTGCATTTTGTCTTCAACTTTGTATGGAGACATTAAAAACAGATACTCTCTGGGCACCATTTTTCTACTGGAATAAATAGAACAAAAATGTTATTTCATGCAATGTTAAAGTTATTGTGTAAATTATTGTTGTGCATTCCAAGTTGTTTCCAACTTACAATGAGTTAAAGGTGATTTTTTCCCCTAAGTAGACGTTATACATTCAGGTTTTAAAAAATGAAATCACACCCTGTTTTTATTTATACTGACAGCTAGATTTTACCTGCATGTGCTGTATGTCTTCAAGTCATTTCTTACTTATGGCAACCCAAGGTGAACCTGTCACAGGGTTTTCCTGGCAATATTTAATCAGAGAGGGTTTGCTCTGCCTTTTTCTGAGGCTGAGAGCATGACTTGCCTAAGGTCACCCAGTGAGTTTCGATGGCTGATGGGGATTTGAATCTTGGTCTCCAGAGTCATGGTCTAATGTTGAAACTACTATGCCATACTGGCTCTTTATATTTTTTCCTACTTATAATATTAATCTGAATAAAGCACTACTCCTCTATATACTTATGTCCTAATCTGTAGACTTTTCTTTAAAATATGGAAAAAAATAATTCTGACATGATTCCATCTCAGGTTTAATTGAGTCACTGAGCGAATGTAATGAAAAGTTTTGTTAGTGGTCTCCAGGGGAGGTGTTAATGGGAAGGAAAGCAATTTTCACTCTATTTATGTGTGGTATAAATATAAAAAGAACTTTCCGATAAAAGCTCTATTGTCATGATACTATTTTAGTGGAAGTTACAGGCCCTGTTCAAGAAATCTGTTATTTTATTAGAAATTACATTATGAAATTTGAATATTTAGAAGCAAACAAGTAATTTTAAAATAATTTTTAAAGTAATTAAAGGTTGTATGTCCATGGTGTCCCACCAGTACTGCTGACCTGTTTAACAACATGGGCAACTCTAATGTATAGTTGCTACAGAGAATGGATAGAATGAATTTCTTCTATGAACCATTTAGCCAAACTGAGATGGGGTTGGGGGGCATTTTACAGCCAAGGTCTCAAGATGTTTCACTCTTGAGGCACTGCTACAGAGAAAGCCCCATTACATGTACCCACCAACTTAACTTCCTTAGGTGTTGGGACATGCAACAGGGTCTCCTATGAAAATTTCAAATTTTTGGCAAGCTCATCTGAGAGGAGGGGGTCACTCAGATATCTTGGCCCCAAGTTGTTATGGTCTTTTTAGGGCAACACCAACACTTTGACTTGAACTCAGAAGCAAATTGGAAGTTGGTGCAGTTCTTGCAGGACCAGTGCTATATGATCTCTAAATCTAGCACTGCATTTTGCAGCAATGAGTCTTCAGTCACTCTATGATACTTTGCAGGAAGTGATAGTGTGTATTGTGTATCAGAGGAAAAGGAAAAGATTCAGTTTAGTATTTCTACAGCAACAATAACTCAATTGTGTGCCCCACTTCAGCAGACTTACTGAATTACTATGAATATATTAAGCCAACTCCTAGGTAAGTTTCATCAATTCAGTATATCTATTCTAGTTGAGACCAACATTTGGATTTAGACTCAGTAATGCAGCAAATGAAGGATTGTGGTGATGGATACATGCTTAGGTACCACCCCAGGGCAGTATGAAGAACAAGAAGCCCTAACAGTTGTTTTTGCTTTATCCCCACCTTCACAATCTGAGATTGTGTTCCTTGATCAATCATATTGATGCACTATAATTCTAAACAGCAATCAATCAAAAATGAGAAGTCTGCAAGTCTCTCATTCCCATAGAGCACAATGTAGTATGCACATGACCATCTGTGTGCACCAAGAGAAAGAACTGAGTGTTGTTGTGACCTGTGGCAAACCCTCAATGCATGGGGACTATATATCTCATGTATCTGGATTTATACTGAAACGTGTTCTTTCCACTTTTTAGTTGAAATGAAGAATATTTGCTTATTTATGCTTTTATGTATAACATCAAATTAAGATGCCTGCCTTTGATGAACTGTCAGTGAATACAAAGAAATTATATATCTCTTCTTGTCTCTCAACAGGAGCTGTGGTTCACAAAGTTGAGGTAAGATCCCAATCAAATTTTAAAAAATAAATTGTCTAATTAGAGTGAAATACTAAAAGCATGCAAGCATTGTCTCAGACTTGTGCAAAATGTCTTGATGAAATTTAGTATGGCTGTTCTCAAAATTATATGCAAAGGGATCATATAGCACCTTTGAGAGTAACTGAACATCTGACAAGGTAGACCAAATCTATGAAAATTTATGCTACAACTTTTCTTGTTCAGCTAGTCTCAAATGAATCCTGGTGGTGTAGTGGTTAAATGGCATTACTGCAACCATTCACAGTCACAAGGTTGTGAGTTCGATCCCAGGCAGGGCTCCAGGGTCCGCTCAGCCCACCATCCTTTTATTGGCCTGTTACAGACTGCCAAAATAAAGCTGCTTCAGGTCTCTTTGGAGGTATGCTGTTTAAATGATGCATGCATCCTAAGAATCCGGAAGCTGCACCAAAGCTGCACTCCAGTGCTTAGGAATGGAGTGTGGCTTTGGCGCGACCTCCGGACTCTTAGGACCCATGCATCATTTAAATAGCATACCTCCAAAGAGACTCGAAGCAGCTTTATTTTGGCAGTCTGTAACAGGCCATAGGTTGGTAAAATAAGTACCCAGCTTGTTGGGGGCAATTGGCTTACACATTGTAAAGCACTTAAGGAGTATTAGTTCACTGATAAGTGGTATAAAAATGTACTTCCTATTGCTAAAGTTGCTACAAGATCCCTTTGCATGCTAATATTCCAGACTGACATGGCTGTGCCTCTGAATTATAAAAATTATAAGGGTTTTTTTGTTCTTTGCTTTCTTCGTGGTAGATACAACTTTGCTTACGCATATGGAATGCACACGATCCGTCTTCATGGAGTTTATCGCACCATGGAAGGAGGCACGGAAGGTGAATGGAACGGAAGGGGCCTGGAACGAGTGGGGGACACATTTTACTGCACACAAAAGTCCCGCACTCATTGCGTTCCGTTCCCCATCTGTTCCCCATCTGTCCCAGAGGGGGCGATATTTGAGAACTGTTTCAGAACAGTTATCAAAAATCGCAGTCCTCTGGGGATGGATTGGGAATGGAAGGGAAGGGAACGAGTGAGGGACTTCTGTGTGCAATAAAATGTGTGCCCCACTCATTCGGTTCCCTTCCTAGCCCCTTTTAGACCATTGTCTGACTATGCCAGGAGCCTGTGCGATAAACTCCCATATGTGTATCAGAGAATCTGAGTGGAAATTCACACTCTTCTCTCTCCGTAAACTGAGCTTAGTTTGAAAATGTAATTGCCATTCATACAACTGCCTTAGACATGACAGCTTTGTTGCTTCGTTAAATATCTATTGCTGCCAGTGATTGTGAATACTGGGTAGCACAGAGTTCTATGCATGCCAGTCAAGAGGTGACTAAAAGGTAATTAATTATGGTTTTCTTGAATTGAAGTGGCCCATTAAATGGGTCTCCACAACATTCAAAGTCAACTGTACCACATCTGAATGCATCTCGGGGCTGAGGGGTGCACGTGTGTATGTGTGTGTGTGTGTATTTGCTCAGTTTTTTATATACTTGCTGACTAATTAGGCAAATCTCATGGTGAATTAGATTCACGTGGAAACTCTCAAATATGTGATATTTCACTTGTAGTCAGGGTTTAAGTGCACATGTAAACCATGGCAGTTGAAATTTACCTCAAGAGGGTTGGTAAAAGCAGCTCCAGCTGTAAGGTAGAATATCCAAAATGAATATCAGAAAAAGAAGCAAGAAAAATTTGGATGCACACCTGAAAATCTGGTTATCATCAAATTCTTCTCTTCCCAAACCCCATTGGCACTTGATTTGGAACTATCCATTAATGCCAGAATTCAGTCACAATTTTTTTTTGAGTGAGACTAAATCAGTTTAAAAATGGATATTTTAAATGTTCTAAATTTGAGAGTGTTTGCAGAGTCATTGGGGCTCAAAGGGACAGCAAAAGACTTCTCATACACAAGCTGTATCCCTACTATCAGTGTTTTGACCCCCCCCCGATTTTTCAAAACTCAGTGTAAACGGTGGCACTAAGAGGACATCTTTGACTTATAATGGTCCATCCTGGTGATCTGGATAAGGTGAAACTCTCACAATACAAGCTCCTTGAATTTTGTCATGTTTTGTCAGTTGTAGTTGAAATTGAGTGTTCATTTACTACTCAATTCTTTTCTTTTGTTTGTGGCTGTTTTGTAGCATTTTCTTGGATTTACATTCTTTCAAAGGCTTTTTAAAAACAGGGATGTGGTTTGATAAAATGATCCTTGTGGGCTCGAAGGGCAAATTTTCTACACTGAGATTAAAAAAATTATATTGCTAGACTATAATGACGCACTATAACTCTACTATATCGATGCACTATAACTCTAAACAGCACAATGATAGGAAGGAGGAGCGAGTGGTGTTGGTGATAGAGGAGGAGATAATAACAATAATTAAAATAAATAATAGTTTTATTTATATCCGCTGATCTCTAGGAATCCAAGTGGATTAAAACAGTAAATAAAATACACTCAAAAGAGAATACATTAAAAATCCAAGATCCCCATCCCTCCCCCAGTCCAATAAAATAGATTAAAAAATATAAAATATAATTAAAATGCTAAAGAGAATAAACCAAGAAAAGTTGTTTAAAACTTTAAAAGCAGTAATGATTAAAGGAAATAAGTGTTTCAAGTGGAGGTCTGGGTAGAATAAAGATTGGGTGGGGTACAGACGGCCAGAAAGAGGAGTCAATGGCCGCCTCTTTTTCGGCATAACCATGCCGCAGCCAAAGCGCACGGTGTGGCTACACAGAACAAAAAGATCACTAAAAAGCGGCTCCTTTAGCCCTGCTGAAACTGCCTGTGGCGGCATGAGGATGTCACTGCCGCGCGCGCCTGTGGAAGGTGCGCGGCAGTGATGTCACAGCTGTGCACGCCAGTAACAGCTGCACAGCAGTGACGTCCTGGCGACGTCCTAGGTTGTGGGGCATCTGGACACAGCACCCCGAGTGCAAACCCTAGCATGTCGCCAGGACGTGCCTAAAGGGCCCATAGATGTAAAAGTGGCCAAGTAAGGGATAAGTGGGAGAAAAAGGACAGGGAGGCAGGTCAGCAAGAGGTTGTCAGTCTGGAAGGCCTGCCAGAAGAGATTCCATTGTTAAATAGCCTTCTTAAAGGTTTCCAAGGTGGTAAGCGTGAGGACTCATCCGGCAGGTCACCAGAGTCAGAGGTACAGTTTCAGAAAAGAACGCGGGTCACGGCAGAGAGCTAGTCCTCTTCAATTGAAGCAGAGAGGGAGAGAGAGAACGAAAAGAAAGAACGAAAGAAAGACAGAGGAGTAAGAGTGACGTTTTTGTGCTGAGATTTGTTGATAAAATGAAACTCACTTGCAATTGGGAATAAAATGTCGCAGCTGGGTAGCAGGAATTCCAAAAAATAGAGCACGACAATAGAAATGTTTTAATATTTTAAAAAAAAACCACGGGGAACAACAACAAATAGAAAAATCTAACACTTTTGTCTCAGCTGGAGAATCCAATATTTATATTAAATTTTAAAAAAAATATCCATTGTTTTTCAGAGATTGCAGTCCAAAGTTGTAACTGGGAACAGGCATGGTGAAGTTTACACATCCCAGTCTTTTCATGCCCGCAAATGCTTGTCTATTAGATCAGTTTCTCTTTTTTCTCCCAGACCCAAACATAGTCTCCGGTTCGTGATCGTGATGGACTGTTTCCTCCCTCTAAACAAGATAAGGAGCCACCAAAATAATATTTTTTTTTCTATATTTTCCAGTTGGTCACAGTTAACCCTAATTGGTACATAGTGCATTTGTTTAGCAACCAAGCAGTTTGTTTAAACAATACTTTGATTTCCAGTCCTCTCTTTCCGTTCGTCTTAAGAGTTTCTATATATATATTCATATATATCATAGTATTCATAACAAAATATTCTGTTTTTTATTGGAAAACAAGATTTGGGTTGTAAACTCTCTCTCTCCTCTCTCTCTCTCTATATATATATATATATAGTTATATATAGATTAATGGTTTACAACCCAAATCTTGTTTTCCAATAAAAACAGAATATTTTGTGTGAAAATAGTAGCTTAGGGGATGTAGACCTTAAAAGTAAGAGCACTCAAACCCTTTCTGAACACAAATAATTTCAATGAAACCCTCAAAATAAAGCTCTTTTTTTTTGACTAAGCATCAAGCACGTTTTTCTACTGGACACAAAGCAGCTGGGCATTTCTAAGTAAAAATAATCATCATAATCATCATCATCATCATCATCATCATCATCAGCATCACCTTTATTAGGCATCTTCAAAAACAGAATACACAATTAAAATTAATAACTAAAATTATTTACATAGATACTTTAAAATTCCTTCCTTATACAAGTTATCTGTGTACTACAGCGTTCAAATTGTGCCAAATTTTTGTTGCCTCCATTAGAAAATGTTGACATCAATCGTGTAATCTGCTCATTAACATCCTCCAATAAATGCACTAGAGTTATATTCCATTACACAGTAATTCTATTTCCATCTTTTCATTATCAATTTCTTTCTCGGTTTTTTGATACAATGGCAAAGAAAGACAATAGTTTGTAGGGTATCGTGGATGCTTCACAAAAACCATAAACGATTCGCAAATGGAATTTTCATATATCTACCCCTTAGTAAACACAAGACGGAGGGATGTTCAGTCTTGCAAAGAGGAAGGCTTTCCTCGCAGCTTAAGGTACAATGATTGGAAATACTTTGGTATCGCACAAACAACAGGGGGGAGGCCAAATAAAAGGGGACGCATACTCTGGGAGAGGTAGAATACTTTTCTTATGTTCCAAACTCAAAAAGCAATCCTTAATTGTCCTTGAAGCACGTCCTTGCTCCGTCAATAGGAGGAGAGGTCCAAATTTAAACCCTTTAGTTTTAGATTAGTCTTCAAAGGTTTTTTGACCACTTAGTATAAGTAGTTACAGATAGAAGAACCAGAATTAAACTAGATCTATTTGGTCATAATGAATTTTAAGCCAATATTTATATGCCATCAACCAGGCTGTGGTCTCCAGTGAGTCCAAGCCAAGTTTCGTCATTATACGTTAAATAATGACACATGTCGGAATAGATAACAATTTCCTGCAGAACCGAGTTTGGTAGATGTATTTCAACCTCCTTGTTAAAGCTGTTGCCCATACAGATATACTATATAATATTAGAGGTCTAATTTTAGCTTTATAAATTTTCAGGCTGCAAGGACATCTTGGTTCCCTTTCTTATAGTAAAGGATTGTAGCGTTGCCAATGCTCTTTTCCCAGAATGAAACCGTTCCTTCTCTGCTGTACCCAAAGACCATTGTATGAATAGAAACCCAAATATGTATACATTTTTACCTGTTCTATAGATTAATTATTCACTTTCCATTGTCCTTGAGTAAAACCTTTTGAAATACCAGACCTTTGATTGGTTAACATTTATCTGTAGTGGAACCTTAAACAAATATTCACTAAATCTATTCAGGGCTCTCTTTAAGCCCAACCTGAGTCAGCGACAATAATACAGTTGTCATCAGCTATTGTAACACTAGAAGTGGGCGATGTTCATAACATAGGAGATGGGTTATCAACCGTTGACATAAAATTTGGAAGAACTGCCACAATAAATTAAATAAATGGGAGCTAGGACACAGCCTTGTCTTCTACACCTATTCCCCTGAATAGATAGGGTCAGTTAGAAGACCACTATCAGTAAATTTTACCTACACTACAAGCGATTGTTGGTATGAATTTGGCTTCAACAAAAACAGAAGTCTTGGCTATACTTAAACTATCCAGTTTACTCCAAAGTGTAGGTCGATGAATTAGATCAAATGCCGCTTTTAGAGACATGACGAAGCATAATAATTTTTTACGTGTGACTGGAAATATATTTATTAACGAGAAATGAGATAACAGTATATGATCTATGGTAGACATGTGCCTCTGAAGCCCGCTTGTTCAGGTCCCCAGAATGGCTTGAGTAGTCATCCGCGTTGCAATTTCATTGCTAAAAGACTGTCAATAATTTACCCACGATAGAGAGCAGGCTTATCGGGCGATATTTGCGGGTCTTGTTTTATCACCTATTTTGTAAAATAGGAATAATTATTGAATCTTTCCAGCTTGCTGGAATGCAGCCCCGAGTTTTTACCAGGTGAAAAGATTTGCCAGAGCTTTGGACCATAATTCTGGAACCGTGTTTCAAAACCTCCTGCCGTGAATAGAATCATAACCCGGGCGATTTTAGCAGATTTTAGTTTTAAGAATTAGATTGATAAACTTCATCTGGTGAAAACAGGGCTCCAGATAGAAGAAGGTGTTTAATTACTGAACATATTGTTCAGTTGATTGAGTTTGCATCTTGTTTGTAAAATACGATACCCAAATTTGGGGCGAAATGCCAGGCACAAGATAAATTTTGAGTCGTTATTCATATGCCTCCTTACTGCCAACCAAAATGTTTGGAATCATTTGATTTCAGGTCCTTACAAAATCGGGCGCCCAATTTGCTGATAAAAAAAGCTTTCTTTTTGTCTTCTATGTACTTATAAAATTCTAACCCTGGCTTTAGGTAAGTCACTAAAATTTTCCTCGGGGTTGGTCTAAAGCAAGTATGGAATATTGTCTAAGGTTCCTTTTCCCTATAAGGCAACTTTTATCAAACCACGAGCTCGCTCCCTCGAGATGGATTTATATAAGTAGCTGTTTTGATGCTCATAATAGATATTACTTTCCCATAATTTTACCAGGGCATTTTCATATGTGGTGGGCTATTAGCTAGATCGTCCATTATCGCTAATGGCACTAGCTTCCTTATAGATTTCACTGACTGCCTCCCTTTTTCTAGAGTTTCCAATAGATTCATTTTAATCTTTCACAACAACAAAACATTTCAGAGTTTGAGTAGGTGCAATAAGTAAATTGGGTAATACCATAGAAACTACTAGTGGCATATGATCACTTTCCGGTCCTATGGAGCAAACCTCAAAGGCTGTAATCAATTCAACAAAACTGGACTAGATAAACATAGTCAATAGAGAACTTCTCCCTCAGGTAGCTATAAAATGTGAATCCATTTGTGTTTGGAAAATACTCTGAACCGTTTAAGAATAAATAAATTATGGGTATACAGAAATTTTGCCAGAAAGAATCCCATTTTTGTTTTGTAACACTGGATCCAAAACTAACTGCGGGGAGATTTAGTGGAAATGGAGGCGTATTTACATCGAGCATACACGGCTCACAAAGATAGTCATTTGAGGGGCCACATTCTAGCATTATAGTCCCCCATCAATAAACACCCTACAGGAGCAGGTTTGTTAGTAAACTTCATCAATTAATTAAGATAGGTGGGTCCCAATAAATTGAACTTGTTAAATATTATAAGTTTGGCTGGTATATAAATATTAACTAATATTATTTTAACAGACTCGAATTTGAGGAAGATTGCTTGTGCAATCTCCTTTACAAGGTTTAGAATTACATGCTTGAGAGGCCACTAATTATTTTTATCATAATAGCTAATCCTCCCTTATATCGTCCCTTTTTTACCAGATCTTACGTGCCGGGACGCAAAATGAGATGATGACTATGTAAGCAAATGTCATACGGACACCATGTCTCCTGTAAACAAACAATGTCAAACTTATGATATATTCAATAAAACTACATCCCACTGTCCTCTCCCCAGCCCGCAATATTCCATGAAAGTAGCGTAAAACTTGGGGAACTCTTAGGTGAGCACTCTCCTCCGCAGTCACTGAATAGGGTCGGTACAATTGGAAGATGTAATTGTTCATCTAACGGGGATCAACCCATTCCAGTAGAACTATACACAGGTCTCTCTTGTCGTGATACTGCTTGAGAAGTCACTATGGAGTGGTCTGAGATGTCCTTCTAGTTTGACTGTTTAAATCTTCGAGATAGGTGTGACCGTTAGGTTGATTTGTATCAGGGAGTCTAGAGGTCGCTTGCGTAGCCTTTTCTTCAGTTTTGTTTGAGCTCAGGATCGTCTTTCTGGTGAAGCTTATCATGAGGTTTGGTCGAGGGGTTTATCAATGTATGGACAAAGGAAAGAAGCGTCACTTAAGTATTTGGGCCCAATTTTGGTGACGAGATTCCACATTTTCCAACCACTTCAAGGTCAATTAGGAACTTTTCTTTAGATGGTTGGAGAAACATTTGATGATAAGGATGTATCAACGAACAGTTTCATAAATTGTACTTGTATTCCCTGGGTTGATTTGGCAATCATCAAGTTTGGGGATTGTATCAGAAGATGGGACGCTTCTGCCAATGTTGACTGGTAGTTACCAATTCAATTGGCTTTGACACATTTTAGACCATTCATCCTGTAAGTATGGAGTTCATTGATGTATTATTGTTGTTATCCTTCAAAATAATGTCCAGAATGAGCAGAGACCATCCTTCAGATTTTCTTTCCTTGAGGGATATGAGAGGAATTTTGAACACTCTGTTTGGTATATACCCTACAACAGGTAATGTCATAATTTTTATCAATGAGGACTTTTTGTAGCCAGTAATGTACTGGGAGCAGCTGGGGAATTGAAGGTCAGATTAACGGTGAATATGTCCTACGCTGTGTAGGAAATGAAAAGATTTTAACATGACCTTCCAAGATTCCCCCCCCAATAGCTTGCTTAAGGAGTACTGTACTGTTGATATTATACAAATTGGGACCATCTACCCATGTTGAGGTTTTGGGTATAGATCCTATGGCTAGCCATCACCTGAGAAGACTGAATTTGAAGAGCTGAGGAAAATTCAGTGGGGTTAGGATAATCATAAAGAGGTAATTGGATGTAGATTAGGTCCATTTGTAATAGTTTGTTGTCTCTCTTTCGTTGGATATATATATTTATTAATGTCTCAAGCTTATTACAAAGGAGGCACCAATTTTTTAATAAAAGTTCAATAAGTCTTTTGAAATTAAAAATGCTTGCCTTTGCCAGGAGTTCTTTCCAATGGGCAGTTGTGTTATAAATGTTCTAGGTCAACATTATTGTTTGACACTTGTCCGATGTGTTAACAGTACCACATCCGCAAGGAATCCAGAATTCCATATGCTATTAGTGTAATTCAATATCATGTTGATGACAGGGGCAACCTTGGACTACTAGAAAAGTGATAAGATCTATTTTAGTTTGGGTTTAGAGGGTTTGTATCAAGGAGGTCGTGTGAGGCCTTAGAACGGCGACGTTTCCGTAGTTTCATGTTAAAAACTTTTGTTCAAGCATGTTAAAATGTAATATAACCTAAAAGCAAGGATGACTAATAATTTAAGTTCCCAAGGACGAGATCGTTTACTGATAATTCTTCTAGGGGTCCCCCCAATTTTTTTACTGCTTCTTGTACCACACCACACCCCCTGGCTCTGCTTGGTGGGGAGGGGGAATGGCTCTGGGGGCCCCACCTCGCCCCAAACGCTCCGTCCCTCGCTGGCCGCCGGCAAGGGTTTTAGAGGACGTAGGAGGCCTTTATGCCTCAGCTGTCTGGCTCTCTCCTCCCTGCTGCTGCTGTGCTGCTGCTGCCGCCGCTGCAAAGTTTGGAAGGACGGTAGGGAGGACCTTTATGGCCTCAGCTTTCTGGCTCTCTCCCTCCCTGCTGCTGCTGTGCTGCTGCTGCCGCCGCTGCCCAAGTAAAAATATGTTTGTGGCCATATCTGTTTCCATAGCTATGCCATAGGCAGGATGGCAATCTGGTTATGAAACTGTTCTTAGCAACCATTTAAGGTAAATGCCAACCCCTCACTCCATTTATTCTTGTTTTCATGCCCCCATCAATATGACATAGTGATGGACTACAAACTCTACTTGACCATGATTTGGGTGATTTTGGCCAAGTCACATGCTCTCAGCCTTATGGAAAAGCAATGGTAAAGCCCTTCTGAACAAATCTTGTCAAGAAAACCCCATTATAATGTTGCCATGAATCAGAAATGACTTGAAGGCACACAACAATTTCCTTCCTTCCTTCCTTCCTTCCTTCCTTCCTTCCTTCCTTCCTCCCTCCCTCCCTCCCTCCCTCCCTTGTTTTCATGCCCATTGCTACCCATTACTCCTAACTGCAGCATCAAGTCGTGACATACTCCATTTACTAAGGAGACAGCCTGAATCACCCTGGTGGATTGTAGAACAGGAGTAGGAGGAGTGCTAGCACCATTTTCAGCCCAGCAAAGCATCCAGCTGGGCAGCCCAGAGTGCACCCCATCTCAATCTAGTTGTTTTATCAAGGTTGGCTGGTCACCAGGATGAGACACAGAAAACCAGATCTCTCAGTGGTATGCTTCTTTTTTTAAAAAAATCCCCATATGGTTTCAGCCCATTCCAAGGCTATACCTAAATTTTCAAATCTCCTGATATGTCCTCAGTCCCTGTTATTTAACAGTCAGTTTACATATTCAGTTGAGATGTAAGTCACCAAGTGATAACTGACTCCTTATGGAAGTGAAAAGGGTATGGTTTGAACTACCTTTAAAAGTCAGCATATTACTTTATAGAATGTATTGGCAAATCCTTATAGAGAGGTTATAGAGGGTTCATAGTCTCAGACCCTTTTATTTACAATGGAAATAACCTTCACTGACAAAACGATCTGCATATGAATTACTTCTTTATTTTTAGCACATGAACTCTTTATACCTAACCTTTTGAATATAATAAAAATCATTATTTCTAATCACATAACAGTTCCATCTTTTCTCTCTGTGCGCATTTTTCTCTTCCACCAAGTACCTTTAGTGTTATCATTCTTGCAGACACATTTGCAGACTGTCTGGTCAGGTGTATAACTGAAAAAAGGTCAAGGCAAAATATCAGCACACTTAACAAATCTATTTGCATGGTGTGTTCATAGCAATCTTTCCAGTTGCATGACAACCATCTTCTTAATTACCATTTGCAATTCAATTTTTAATAATTTAATTAGTATGTTTGCCCCTATATTATATCATATAATGAATTCCTTTCTTTCTGTCATTCTTTCCTTTCTTCTTTCTTTTCTCATAACAATAATTGCAAAGCACTATTGAATCTGAGACAAAAAGCATGAAACCTTTGCCCTGGCACACATACATATTCATAAGTTATAACTACATAGTACGTAATACATACTTTAAGAGACTTTTTAAGAGAGGTGCAGTTAAACAACTGCCCAGTGCCACTGTGGAGTTGCACTGGATTTTCTGGGATGATTCAGAGCAAATGTTGAGGGGTGTTATTTTGTTTGTTTGTTCATTTATTAATTAACTGAAAGGAAGGGATAGAAAGAAAGAAAGAAAGAAAGCTTGTTTTAGATGTAGTGCTGGAGAAAGGTGTTGAGGATACCATGGACAGCCAATACGATAAACAAATGGGTCCTAGAACAGTTCAAGCCTGAAGTCTCCCTGGAAACATATGACTAAATTGAGGCTTTCATACTTTGGCCACATCATGAGAAGGGCTGAGTCATTAGCAAAACTGCTATGTAAAGCAGAGGGAAGCAGAAAAAGAGGGCGGCCATATATCTAATGGCTGGAGTTAAGCAGAAAGGCCAAAGGCCCGAAACTATAGGACCTGAGCAGAGCAGTTGAGGACAGGGATCTTGGAGAGATCTCATCCACAGGGTTGCCATGAGTCAAAGTCACCCCAAGGGCAGTTAACAACAAAAAAGGAATGACCTGTATTCTCTGTGGAACTACCCTTCCCATGTAAAGACAGTGTAGTCAAACTGGACCTTTGCTCCTGCCCTGTGTGGACAGAACAACACGAGGGCAGGGGAAAACCAATGCAAATGAGCCATGTAGATGTGCCCTTACAGTCTCAGTGACCAACCAGCCCAGTAACTATAGCATGCACAGTAGCATTTCTGTTGTTTGCATACTATTGTTTTTTAATTTTTTGCCAAAAAAAAAAAATAGCCACTATAATTGTGAGTATCCCGAGTGTATTAAGAGTAAGGACTTTTGGGAGATACATTTTCAGATGCCATTAATTTAACTCTTTATTTCACAGTTTATTTTACCCTTCAGCACACAATGCTGCCCTACTCTTCATAGTAGCTCCAGAATAAACAAACTGTTGCCTCTTGCTGTAGGTGAACAAACATGATATTTTATTACTGGCTAGGTAGAGATACAACTGGAACTGAAAAGAAGAGAAAGGAAAAATCCAAGTGATGGAATTTAACTGCATATATATTTACAGGCCTTTAAATCACCTATTGACATATGCCTTTCATAGGTTTTTTTCTTAGGTAAGAAATACTCAGAGATGGTGTTGCCAGTTCCTTTCTCTGAAATATAGCATACAGCACCTGGTGTTCCTTTGCAGTCTCCCATGGAGGTAGTAACCAGGGCTGACTCTGCTTAGCTTCCAAGATGAGATGGGATCTGGTGCCTTTAAGGTATTTAGTGTTGTACCTTGTAATAAAAAGTTCTAAACATTAGCCCTTCAAGGAACCTGCTACTATACAGCAGGAGTGGGCAAATGTGGCTTGCCAAGGGGCTTCTGGCACCCCCTCAGAGCTGCATACACTGACAGAAATGCCCAATTAAAAAAAAAATCAGAAGTGGCCAGAAGTTCACTTCTGATTTTGAAAAGCAGTGGGTTTTTAAACTTTAAATAATGCAGGGAGGCCTTGCAATCTGTTAAAAAGGTGAATACCTATTCCTGGAGGCTTCCATAGTCAATTTGTTCTTTGGTGAGAACAAGGAAAGATCACACCGGGCAATCGGGTGGGGGAGGAATGGGGGCTCCCAAAGAGCCTTGGAAGATACCCAATGCCAAAGGGCTGCACTTTGACAATCCCTGTGATCATTTTTATTTATTTATTTATTTTGCAGGATCATTGAAATAATTGGGCTGACTGGGATCCTTAAAATGTCCACTTGGTCAAAGAAAAATTGAGTGAGCAGACTTTGGGGATAAATTTCCAGTGAGGCTTTTCTCCCGCACAGACCCTGCATTATTCTCTGAATCTTTCAGAGAATCCATGGCTCTCTGCACAAGCCAAATAAAATGTCCACCCCACATCCTCTCAGTGGGGAGTCTGGATGAGGCAGAGACCAGTGCTCAGTTCTGGTGTGAACAGTCTGGACTATATCTGGCCCATTCAGCACTGAACATGATCTATAACACCCTTAAAAGAAAAGTTACCCTTTGCTCTGGATCTTCCCAGCAAATCTGGAGCCCTCCATGATGATGCCAGATGGCTCTTTATAAGGTTTCCTGCTGTGCCACTAGGCACAGCTGCCACTGCCATGACTACTCCCTCTGAGTTCAGAATGAGGTGCCCAGCCATGTGATTGAGGCTGGGTACCTCATTTTCAATCTCAGAGGGAGTACCAGGCAGCACAGCAGAATGTGTGTGTGAACAGCCACCCCATATGAAAACAACAGGCCCCACCAGCTGCTCCGAGAGTATTCTGGCTTGTAACGACCCAGCCCTAGTCTCAAATTGCTTCTGTTCATAAAAGAAACTGTCATTTAAACCGAAGCTGTCATTGGCTGTCATCAAAGAAATTACAGACACACTCATGAAAAAAATAAAAATGGGGGAGCTCTTAGGGTGATGTGGGACTGTGATCTCCTTTATATACTGGCAGCAGTTGTAGGATCCTCTTCTTTGGAGTTTCCATTCAATTTTGAGTCTGAACTCAGGTTAGTCCTCCAAGCTATACAAATTTTAAACAGCATGAATGTGGAACAATCCTGAGAGAGAGACATGCAGGGTGTGTTGTTATTGTTGTTGTTGTTTAAAAAGAAGAAACTAAAGACAGTTATTTTAGTTACCTTTGAGAAATAGGCAAGAGTTTCATTTTAAAATGTAACTAATACTGTAATTATTTTTCATCTTGGAACTAAAATTGTAACTAATTAAAAAGTAACTTCCCAGGTCTTAACTATTGTACTAATCTGGGAAGAATATACCTCCCAATCGCTGGAACCTTTGGTGAGCTATGTAAAGGATTTATTTTTAAGTAATGCTTAGGCTATAAACAGATTTCATCTGCTCAGTAATACTGAGGTTTCCATTTCCAGAAACTCAGTGTTTTCTCTACTCCAAAATTAAACATTTACCATCTTTTGGAAGGTATATAGGCTTGATTCTCAGTGCGCTAAATATTCTTTAATTTTTAAAGATGTTTAAATTAAATATAGCCAGTCCATTACATTTTCAGTTTCCAGTTTTAAACTAAGAAATATGGCTTCTGTTTATTTCCTTCCCTTATTTTTCTATTTTTAATATATTTGTAACATTAAGAATATTTTCATTTCCTTTTTTCTCTGAATTAGATACACAGTTTTTGGTACAATACTAAACATAAAGGGCACAAAGGACACTGTGTATCAATATCCTTGACCATATTATTCTTTAGCTTTATAGCATATTAGATATATAAGGAAATGAGCGAAAGCTAGGTCATATCCCTGACCTGTAAAGTAAGTGTAAAAGTTCTATTTAATAGATTTGGCATGATAACTTTTCATATTATGTCATAGACGTTGCTTACATCTTAGTGGCTGAAATTTTATAGCTTGAGTTTAGAAAAGTTAGTTTTTAACTCCCATGACCACCCACTTAACATGAGCATTGAAGGGAATCACAGTGACTTGGTATCAGCATTCCAAGAGAAGACTCTAAGAGATTAACTAACCTCACCAAGTTCTCATAGAGAACTATCCAAACAATTTACAGGACAATTGGATCCAATTTCAGGGCCTTTTGATTACCCAGGGCTTCAATTTGGATGTGAAAAAGTGGAGATTTATCCCAGTTTTTAGTGGAAAATCCAGACCGTGTGTGGATTGTGCCCCATAGTGACATCAGTGTGGGATCAGGAGGGGGAGAAGTTCTGAAATACATGCATTTGCAGCCATGTGGCCATGCATACTGTGATTTATCCAACCAGAGTGAGTTCAAAAGAGAGAACTGTGTGATGACTGTTCTCCTGAACTCATCTCAGTGGATATGATGATTGTGTAGACATTGAACCTTGTGGTTACTGTGAATCAAAATTACCTGAAACTAAGCTGGATTTTCCTATCAGTGTAGACACACCCTATGTTGCACAAGGACCTGGTTCTAGCTTATTATCTATGTATAAGTGGAACCTTCAGCCAAATGTAGCAATGTGTCTACTATTCTCTCCTCTTCCATCAAACACAGAGAGGAATTATTCTGTTCATACAAGTATAGGGCAGTGGTCCCCAAACTTTTCAGGCTACCACCCCCTTTCCTTTTGGGTGACAACCCTAGTGCCCCATAATCTTATTTTTTTTATATTATGTGCACTATTCTACTCCAAATTGAAAACAACCTGTCTCAATCTCTGCTCCCTTTGCACCCGGTCAACCATGGGATCAGCAGCTGAACAGCTGGCTGAGCAGTGACTCAGAGGTCTTTCACCTGTACCAGCCTTGTGGCAAAGGCCAGGATAGGTGAGAGGCTTCATGGTCACTGCTCAACCAGCTGCTCAATCACTGTTCACTTTGCATTCCATCACCTTGGGAGCAGCAACTGAGTGGCTGGCTGATCAGCAACTGAGAAGCCTCTCACTTGTGCCAGCCTTGCAGCAAAGGCAGCCATGGGTGAGAGGCTTCTTGGCTGCTCGACTGGCTGTTCAGTCACTCCCCCCTTTGCATTGGGTCACCTTGGTAGCAGCAACAAGCAGCTGGCTAAGCAGCAGCCAAGAGCCACTGGCATTGCAGAAAAGGCATGTGTGTGAGAGAGGCTATATGTTGCAGCTTGATGGGTTGCTTGCTCGCTGCTCCCTTTGCACCTGGTGACCCTGGGAGCAGCAACTGAGGCTAAGCAGTGAATGAGAAACCTCTCACCTGAGGCTGGGCCAGGCAATAGGCTTCTTGGTCGCTGTTCAGCCAGCTGCTCAGTTACTTCTCCCAATGTGACCTGGTGCAAAGGAAGAAGTTTCTCCCCAGTGAGAAAACCTCCCCCCCCCCCGCAAACATTAACAAACATTGCTTCTTCAGCTACCTCTTCTCTCAACCTGTCTGGTAAAAGAAAAAAGGTGCCAACCTACCAGCCAAGTCCCCTGTCAAAGCTTATTCCTAAATTTGAAAGCTCCTTTTAGGCGTCTCTTCTCCCATAACACCACATGCTCTGACTCTCTCTCCAGTCAGTTAGTCCCAAAATGGTCCCACTGCACACCACAAAATGATGCCTGTGCCCAAGCCTCACAAGAGTTTCCAAACTGCCACCACCACTACTTTCAAAAGATGTAGCTAAGGGAGTGAGCTCACTTGGGCAGGTGAAGAGGCTAGAAGTTGCTGCTTGATGGGTTGCTTGGTCACTGCTCCCTTTGCACCTGGTGACCCTGGTGCACCATACAAAATGATAAGCAAGGCTGACCACCACATAAAAATGTGCTGACCACCACACAAAATGATAAGCAAGGCTGCACAATGTTTTTCCCCTAAGAAGGGAAGTTTCGTGCAACATTCATCCCCACCATGATAGTAGGGCTGCTGTACAGCAAGGAGTGGGAGAAACCTGATGATGATAAACTTTTCTAATCTCACCCCATTCCAGGACATGCAATATCTGTAGTCAGGGAGACTGAGAAATGTTCATATTCCAAGCCAGTCTGCACTCATTATCTGTGTTTCCTGTTTAAAAAAAAAAAAGGGGGGGGTCATATTTACTGTATCTGATGTCCTCTATAGTTGCAGTAATATTAGTTTGTTGGCAGTGTCTTCTCCAGTTCTTCCAGTACTATCTCTCCCAGGGTCACTCACAAAGAAACAAGGAAATGATTTGCACAGCATTTCTTAAACATTTAGTTTGTCACATTTTCACAGGTGGTGGGTTAAAATCGGAAACCTCTTCGCCTTCTTGCCAAGAGAGCTCACTACATCCTCCTTCAAAGATAAACATCTTGCTTCATTATCTCTTTCATTCTAACATGTTTATCTGAATTGAATTAATAAGTACCTACCACAGGTTTCTTTCACTGATTGCTTGCAAATTTGTAGGAGCTAATATTCAAGGGCATTAAAGGAAAAATAAAAGAAATGAGGTCTTTGCAAGTAGGAGACACTTTACCGTGTGGTCTCATAAAATAAAATAAACATTGTAAAAAAAAATGAAGCCCATAAACATCAGGAAGATGGATAAGTTGACATATTGTTCTGCATATCTCTGTTTAATAATATTATATTTCATTTCCTGTGCTAAGAAAACAGCCATTACCCAAAGCAGCCATTCGTAAACAGCCATTGTGAACAGATTGCATCCTTGTTGGTGGTATGATAATTGAAATAAGTTTACCAGTCTTTTATGAGAAAATACCAGATGTATAAAATACCTATTAATCAACTCACTCGCTTTTGCAGACATCAGCTTCAGTACCGTTAGCTATTAAAGAATAAATGGGATAAGGGGGGGTGGGAGGAGAAATCAGAGAATTAGCCAAGCAGTTCAGCCATGTGGCACATTGCTTGAAGGGACTAGAGGGAATGGGGGAAACGAAAGCATTGTATTCTCATGTCAGTTCTTCTGAGCCAAGATTACAAGTCGTCATGGTCATCTATTCAGCATTTGCTTGGTTTTCATAATTGCAGGAGTACATTAAACCATCCCTTTTGTGGGCAATGATATCAAGCATCAGCCTGCCAGCCCCTCACCTTCTAGCTGCATTCCCTTCACCTTCCTACAGCTAATCACATTTTCATTGAATTCCCCTTGGTCTATGTGAGAGGCTACAGGGGCACTATTTGTTCTTCTGTGCACTAGAACATTACATTATGTTTAATTTTCTCTTTTTCCTGTAAAGCTAGATGGGGACAGGGAGGAAAAATCATACCAAAGGCAGCTGAGTGAATGACTATGGTATCAGTTTTATTGGCAGCCGTGGGGATGCAAGAGCATTTGTGTGGTGGTGTGAGACACACAACACATACAGAGACATTGAGAAAGAGAGAGAGCAAACTTTTTAATGTCACACATATTTAATTGATGCCCTAATACTTCTTACTGTAGGTATTAAAAAGGAAAAAAAGGAAAAAGAAAGTGGCACAGAAGCATGTAATCCTAAGGTTTAAGATATAGTCCTGGAATTATCTTGTCTAAAGGCAGGGGTGTTCACCTTCTGGCCTTCCAGAGACGGTTGGTCTTCATAACATGCCTCTGTGCCATTGGCTAAGCTGTGTTTTTTATATATTTTATTTTATTTTATATGCTATCTTTCTCTCAGAGTGGGACACAAGAGGCTCATGGAAGGAAATCAATTAAGATCTACTAGTGCATTTAAAAAAATTAAAATAGTTGTAATTAAAATGTTATGCATTGTTTTAAAACATACCAAAGTTAAAAAAATAAATAAAACTCACACCTCAATTTTAAAAAGCCCCTGGTGCAGTTACATGTTGTTGTTGTTGTTGTTGTTGTGGCTGTTGTTATTGTTGTATGACTTCAAGTCGTTTCTGATTGATGGCAACCCTAAGGTGTACCTATCACAGAGTTTTGTTGGCAAGATTTGTTATGAGATTTGCCACTGTTTTCTTCTGAGGCTGAGAAAAAAAGTGGTTGCCCGACTCGGCGGGCTGACCGCTTTGCCGCTAGACGCAGTGAACGGCTACAAGCCCCAGAGTGCTCTGGGGTTTGCCCCAGCTCCCTATTGGTGTGCGGGGTGAAGGGGAGCCCCTTCCGCCCCGCGACGCTCAGGGAGCTGGGCTCGGTGACCGGGAGTTCCGGTCCTCCAGGGCAGATGATTGGTTCTGCGGGCCTGGAGGAGGAGTCTCCTGGTCAGGTGGTATTGAGGGCGGGGCTTAGGCCTATATAGGCCGTGCTGCCAGCCCCGGCCCTCAGTCGGCGCTTGGCTCCGGATGGTTAGGAGCCAAGCAGGAAGGGAGGAGGAGCTGAGCCTTCTCCCACCCACCCACCGCTTGGGTTTGGGTTTTTTGTCACAACTTTGGGGCGGCAGCATAGGCCAGGATCTGCACGGTGTGGTACCAGGGCTACGGAGCTCTGGTTTGGGAGTCAGTCGGGACCCGGGGGCGAATAGGGCAGGCGTATGGCCATTGCGGGGGCCATAACGCGAGAGCGCCTCCCGGTGACTAGGGGCTTAGCGAATATGTGAACGCATGGCAGAGATGCGGTCATACGGTGTGCCTTAGCCCCTAGGTCATCCCAATACCTGGTGGGTGCCAGGTTGTGGTTAATCAGACAAACGTGGGGTTGTTTGATTTCGCAGATCCTGACCTCATGCTTTGTGCCAACCCTACCAATGGTTTGCTTAATAAAGTTGTGGCCTTTCCTCCAGCACGGTCTCCTGTGGTTATTCGGCAGCAGCATCTGAGGCAATGTGATTTGCCCAACGTCACCTAGTGGGTTTCATGACCGAGAGGGGAAATCAAACCCAAGTCTCCAAAACTGTAGTACAGCACTGAAACCAGTACACCACACTGGCTAAATGTTAAACAAACAAACAAACAAACATGGGTTTGCCTGTTGGCAAAAGGAAAGCAGGAAGGGGCCAGCCTAGCCTCCAGCAGAACAGAGTTCCCAAAGTTGGGAGCAGTCACTGATGTGATGGTGGTGGAACCAAGCGAAAGCCTTCTCCTGAAGATCTTAGAGTTCTTGCAGGTTCATATAGAGTTGATGGGTTTTGTATTTAGGCTGGCTAAAGACCTGTTTGTGCTGACAGTTCCTTCTTTTACTAAATTACTGTGGTAGGTCTTCATGCTATTCTGTCATGTTATCTGGAGGATGGGAATGTTGAAGAGTGTGATGAAATAATGGATCTTATTGAACAAAGTTAAGCAATATTGTGACCTCTAGGAAAACAATGATAGAAAGATGTGGCAACCCTCTGCCTTAAAACAGAACCTGTTCTATATCAAACATAACTGACATCCATTTTGCCTAGCAGGCAAATGTCTAATTCTGAATGAGATGCTACAATTTTATCATTCAGTATCAGATTTGGATTATGCAGCTGTATTCTGACTGGTGCTCTCAGGGTTGCTCTGTGGCATAATAGTTTTTTTTTTCCTCTACAGGAATCAAGATGTTGGTTTAAGTCATGAAAGCTATTTTGCAATTCTGTCCATTTTATTTGCTTTAAATACTTGTATCAACAGACTGGATCCATTGTTCTCTTAAGCAATCACCCAGATCCCTTATTTTATGAAGGAATAAAGTTTTGGGTTTCATGGTAAAGAAGAAAAGAGAAATGGTTGAAGCAAACCAAAGTTGGGACATGATGTAAGTGAGTAAGCCAAGGTTGAGTCATACTTTGCCAGCTTCTAATACTAGAAGCCATAATGAAAGAAAATGATAGCACTGCAATGGATGAGTTGATCATAGCTACATCAGGGCTGGGAAAACTTTTGGGACATTTGGAACTGCAGCTTTCAGACGTGCCAAATGATCCTCACTTACTGTTAATGATAAACGGTAGTTTTAAGATTTATATAGCTCAATATCAAACTACAAAAAATACAGATATGAACAATAATGTATAGAATTCATGGGCAGCACATCAAAATTGAAGACCACATGTATATTTTCTAAAAACTCATTTCTTCTTGAAGTATACACAAACTGAGTGTATTTAACGCAAGGCTGAAAGTAACTGATTACAAAATTAAGTACTTGCAATTAGTTGCTTTTTCCAATAACTAAAGTATGACTAATTTACATCATGATTCTAAATTGACAAGCAATAATGCCATACCTTTTATGGTGGAAAAGTAAAATGTAGTGGGGGCCCCCATAGTTATGGGGGCAAAGGGCTTACTAAATGGTGGAGAAGAATTATCACATGATTCAACCACTGTCTCATTCTGTGTCTTAAACTATTGCCCTATGTGAGGTTTGGTTGTTGTTGTTGATGTGATGACAGCAAGGTGGAGAAGGAGAGATTCCATTATATACAGAGGCCATCAGTTTGAAGCATCCACATTTTTTTTAAAAAAATGAAGAGTACTAAAAGTAAAATAAACAGATGAGAAAAAAGTAAAATAAATAGTTGAGAAACAGGGAAGGGATGTGATAGCTCAAGTGGTTAAGACACTGACTCTGTTGATTGCAAGATCAACAGGTTGGCAGTTTG